>NW_010972887.1:368433-369153 GCF_000737465.1 Haliaeetus leucocephalus | reverse complement strand
CCCAACACCCCCCCCCGACGGCTCTGCGGCTGCCGCAGCTAACAAAGTTTTTCTTCGCCTCCTCGTTATCTCCAAACTGACAAAGTGACCGAGAACAAACAAACAAACTCTTTTTAATGTAAGGGTTGCTCACCTGGTGCAGTAAAGATCAGATCTCAGAGCACAGGGCTTCTACTTCCAGCAAAGTCTGGTTCCCCGACTTACTCAGCCGGAAGAAAGAGCTCCATTAGCTATTTTACATACACTCTTTTAAATCTGTTTCAAAGGCATTTGATGTAGAGCATAAAGATGCACCTTGCGCTCTGCTGTCAACAGCCAGCCCGAGGCTGGGGCTCGGGCGCTAACGTGTCCAAATCCCCAACAGAGGGAAACTTACAGATATTTTCTTTTTAACTCAAAATTTATAACCCTTTTCTCCAAATTTCAGCCCTTCGGCAAACCTTTTTCCAAACGGCTTTAGATTTCATCGGAAACCGTTTGTGTTTTGATCCGACCGCCGCTCTGCGTTTATTTGTTGGAAGACAAAAGTTAAAACCGAACCGGTTTCCCCGACAAGAAGTCGGAGCCCCGGGGTTGGAGGGGGGAGAGGTTACTCCGGACCGTACCCCCGTTACCGGGACCCTCCCGGGGTGCGGCAGCGGGGACCGGGACCGTCCGCCGCCCCCCCTCCCCTCCCCGGGACTCCGCCGGCGGCTTCGGATGCGGCTGGGAGACCCTGGG
>NW_010972887.1:367561-368345 GCF_000737465.1 Haliaeetus leucocephalus | reverse complement strand
CAAATACCATGGGCTGTTCGGCGAGCAGAGCTCGTACCTCCGCTCGGTCACTTCTCAGCGCTGCCTCGGACCTTACCCGACGGGGAGGGAGGGGTGCAGTGCTTGGTAATATTCACTGTAAATCACTCTGATAGTCATTCGCTTAATTCTGCCGTGGCCTCCAGCACCGCGGGGGGGGGGGGACGGGGGGGGCCCGGGGCCACCGCCGGACCCCCCCCCATCCCGCCGCCGTCCGGCTCCCAGCGCCCTTCGGTGGGGCGGACGCGGGGGTCGGGGCCCGGGGGCTGCGCCTCTCACCCCCCCCAACTCCTTCGCGGCCGGAGCCGAGGCGAGGGCCCCCCGCACCCACGGCCCTCCAAGCAGAGGGAAAGGGAGCGGAACCCTCTTGTAAAGCTCCCAGCCGTCGGAGCCCGCAAGATAAACATCATTAGAAATCATTGTAATTGGGATTGTGAAATCTGACCTCTGACCCGCCGGGCTACGTGTCACAACCGTGTCTGCTTTGATTCCTCGAAAGGCGGCACAAAGGAACAAGCTCCGTGACAGGAGGCAGCGGGATCTGCGCCCCGGCCCGAGGGGACCGACGGGGGGGACCACGCGTGGCCTTCCCCTCCTCCCCCCCTCCCGCCTCATTTGCATATGCAAAGCAGCAGGCCGCCGGGCCGCCCCCGCCCGGGGGGTGGTCGCCGGGTCGGGGCCGGGGTCCTGGAAGCGGTTGTGCCCGGCTCTTGGGGTGTTTTGGGGGGAGAAATGAGCGTCGGTGCGTCCTTCCACCGGCGGAGGG
>NW_010972887.1:365839-367427 GCF_000737465.1 Haliaeetus leucocephalus | reverse complement strand
GCTTTTCCCCCAGGGCTTGTGGGTGCCCCCTCCCGGGGCTTGGGCTCCCCGGTCCCATCCACCCCGTCCAGCCCCCAGCTCTCCGGCCGGGGGTCCCGGTGCGTGTCCCCCGCCTCGCCCCGCCGCTCCGCGCACACCTCGTCCCTCTCCGACGGGGAGGACGTTGCGGCTCCTGCTCTTACCTCTCGGCTCCTCGCAACCCACCGCGGGGCTAGTGCTAAGCCCCGGGGGGAGGGACACCCCCTCCCCGCCCCGATTGCCGGCCGGAGAGCATCCCCCGGGGGGGCTGTCTGCTCCCGGCACCCATGGGGGCCCGAGGTCACTCACGGAGCCAGCGAGGGCAAACCTAGACCACGCCAGCCCGCTCTGGCCCCCTCATATGCCCCGCTCAGCTGCTCTCGCCGAGAAATCATAAAGCATAATTACATTATAAAGCCTGATTTGTTTAAATAATCCTCTTTAGGCTCCCCTTAATCTGCCCTATATTTCCCCCGTCGTCTTTATTCCTGACTTGTCCAGCTCAGCTGAGCTTGGCCGGACACCCCGCGGCTGAGGAAACCCCTCTTCATCCTCCTCCTCCTCCTCCTCCTCCGGAGCCCCCCACCCTACGGGCGACCCCCGCGCCCGGGGAGCCCGTCCCCGGCTGCAGGTAGGCAGCGGGCCCGGGGGTCTGTCGGCAGGGCGGGGGGAAGCGGGGGGGGCCCAGAGCCGAAAGCCAGCCTTGGCATCACCCGTGTCCCGCGGGCGGGGAAATCAAAGCGGGTCGGTGCCCTGTGCCCTCGGCCGGGCAGGGCCGGCCCGGGGAACGCTCTCGGGGAGCGTCGTTACCCGGTTTTTAAGAAGAAATGACGGTTTTCGCCTGTACAGCTCCAGGGGAGTGCGAGGCGGCGGGTGTAGGAGAAAGAGAACTGAGCGGAGATCGGAGCGGGGGGGACGGACGGACAACCTCTCTGCGCCCCCCCCGACAGCAGCAAGAGAAGGGGGACTGAACTAGGCGGGGGGGGCTGAATGCGGCCCCCGAACCCTGCAGGTTCCCCTCCGGGCCGGGATCTCGGCGACCGCTCCCCCTCCCCCCCGCCTCCCCCACCCCGAGCGGTTGCGGCTCGCACCTCGAAGGGCGGTTTATTTTCCTCGGTGCGGAAAATTTAAGTTTACGTTTGGATCCCATGGAAAAGAGGCGAGGGAGAAAGAAAGGCAGAACTTTAGATGGCGCTGTACAACATTTATTTAAGCCCTCCGAGTGTCCCCGGCTCCTCGGCCTGCAGAGAGAAGAGCCCTCGGCGGGCAGAGGAGGGCTGGCCTGGGCGGGGATGGGGTGGGGGGTGGGGGGGGGGGGGCGGGGGGGGAGGGGGGTCTCGCCCCCGCCAGCAGCGGGTGCGGAGGGCAGGGGGGTCTCGCCGGGCAGGGCAGCCCCGGCCTGCGCCTCCATCCCCGGTCGGTGACAGCGAACTGCGGCGCTAGGCAGAAATAGTTAAAAAGCAAACAAAAATGGCAGAGCCCGTCTCCCGCTGCCCCTCTGCTCCCTTTCTCCTCCAACAGACGGAAACCCCCTAATGCCTCCGACGGGGCGAGGAGGGGGGACGGGGGA
>NW_010972887.1:365446-365649 GCF_000737465.1 Haliaeetus leucocephalus | reverse complement strand
GCCCGCTTCTCCCCTCCGCCCCGCCGGCTGCGGGCCTCGGGGAGGGATTCACAGGAACAGAAAGAAGGGGAAAGGAGAGGAAAAGCCGGCAGACGGCCCCGTCGGGGGGCCCGTCGGTTCTCCACCCGCCCCGGTGCCCAGTTTCCGCAGGGCCGGCGAGGAGCGGACGCCCGGCGCCCGCCCTCGGCTCCGCGGGGCCCCAC
>NW_010972887.1:363560-365336 GCF_000737465.1 Haliaeetus leucocephalus | reverse complement strand
CCGGGCCCGGCGGCCCTCGACGGCCCGAGGACAAAGCCATGGGGCACGGCCCGACCCCGGCTCATCGGTGTCCCCCGGGCCGGCGGCGAAGAGAGCCCCCCCGCCCTCCCCGGGGCGCGGCCGAATTTAACCCGGGGTGCGTGGAAGAAGGGAGCGGGGGCCGCAGCTGGGAGTCCCCCCGTGCCGCCGGCCCTCCGCCACCCCACGCGGGCCGACGTGAGCCCGGGCCCCGGGAGCGGGGAGCGGAGGGCAGGGAGCAGGGAGCGCTCCCGGGGAGCGGCGGCGCAGCGGCCGGTGCCGAGCAGCGATGGCTCCGGGGCTCTGCCCTGCGCTGCTCGGGGAGAGCTCCTCGCCGGGAGCTCGGTACGGGAGCAGACAGACCCTCTCGGAGCCAGGCAAGGAGCTGTCAGGCAATCCCCCCTTTCAACACATCCCGGAGCTCGAAACGTCCAGACGGTTTCAGGCATTTTTTTTCCCTGCAGGAGCTGGTGATATAGTATTACCGTTCTTACGAGGCGGGTTTTATTTCTTGCTAGAAAGGGGGATGAGGGAGGTGAGGCACGATAGCAACAGCCAAAGAGAATTAATTTTTTTTAAGAGGGTAGAAAAATAAAAATAATAATAAAAAAAACCCCAAAGGTCTCAGACAGGGTTTTAAGCAAGGGATGAGCGGTTTAAAAATTGCTGCGCTGATCCATCGAAAACCAAACCTAGATACGCCACCAAAATGGCACTGTATACAGAGCGTATCGTGTATGTATATATATATTTATTTTTTATATTTATGTATATATATATATACAAACATCCATACACTAAAATAAAAAATTACAGCCAGCCTGGATCCTGAACACAGTCTACACTTTATTTCAGACTACAGATTTCTGAACATAATAAAATCTTTGGCTTGTAGCGGCGGGTTCAGTCTCGCAGTCTGTGGATCAGAAATTTTTTTTTTCCTCGGGAAAAAAAAAAAAAGAGACAGAAATTCACACACAAAAAAATAAGATCAAACGAAAGATCAGAAAAGTCGGACATTTACTGTAAAACAAGAGCAACGGACATCGAGAAAAAAAAAGGGAAAGCAAACAAAACGAACAAACGAACAAAAGAGAGGGGAAGAGAGAGAGAAGGGGAGAGAGAAACGGTCCAGCAAATAGAGATCGCTACACATATTTCTTACCTGAAATTAAATATATACAAGGTCATATGCTGTTTGGCTATATAGAGATAATTTTTTTTTTAAGTGTTCATATTTTATGATTTTTTTTTCTTAATCGGAGTCCTTATACTATGGATAGACAATAGATCTGCTTTTAAATAGCACCTGTCCGCCTCCCGGCCGGCGGGCCGGCGCCGCGGCGCAGGGCTGGGGGGGCCGCGCCGCCTTCACTCGCTCTCCTCTTTGTCCTGCACGGTGGTGGTGGAGTGGTTGTAGAGTCCCTGGGCCATGAGGTGCAGCGCCAGCCCGTTCTTGATGCCCGTCGCCTTCTTGATCTTGGCTCGTTTGTTCTGGAACCAGATCTTGATCTGGGACTCGTTGAGGCTGAGCTCCTGGGCCAGGCTCTGCCGCCGCTGCTCCGTGATGTACCGGTTCGCCTGGAACTCCGCCTTCAGCCGCTGCAGCTGCTCGGCCGTGAACGCCGTCCGCGGCCGCTTGTCCTCCTTCTCCGTCTTCTTCTTCTTCAGCTTCCTGGTGCGGGGGCCTGCGGGCAGGGCACACACACGCCGCTGGGCAGGGCCGCGCCGCCGACCGACCGACCGACCGACCGACCG
>NW_010972887.1:356099-356601 GCF_000737465.1 Haliaeetus leucocephalus | reverse complement strand
CGTTTGTTTTTGTTGTTGTTGGTGGGGGGGGGGGGGGGGGGGGGGGGCGGCGAAGACTGTGTGTATGTACGTGTGTGTGTACGGGGTGGTGGTGGGGGGGGATTATTTAATCTGGAGTCCTCCCTTCTTCTAGAAACTGTTCTGGATTTTAAAAGCTTCTCTATAAATTGAGTAGGTTTGTGTACGGAGGGGGTGGGGGATCGGCTGGATGAATGAGGAGGGGTTAAAGGAAAAGACGATGTATATTTTCAGGCTGGATATTTTTTCCACCGCGACCCTTCCTATCTAAATAGATAAATATTACTCTCCGGCTAGCAGATAGTTACAGTAATCGGGGTAATATGTCTACACCGCGTCTTAAGGACGGAAGCTTAAAAAAAAAAAAAATCCCTTCTTAGGATAAAGTTCCCTCCGTAACTGGCGGGTGCCGCTGGGTTTCGGGGCGCCCGTCGCGGGGGGGGGGGCGGCTCCGCGGAGCCCCACGCCCGCTGCCGTCGGGGGG
>NW_010972887.1:353559-354673 GCF_000737465.1 Haliaeetus leucocephalus | reverse complement strand
AGCGGTTTTATTGGTTTGTTTCTCTTCCTATTAAAAAAAAAATTAAAAAAGGGGGGGGGGGGAAGCAGAAGAAAGAAAGAAAAGGAAAAAAACAAAGAAAAAGAAAAAGGAAAGAGGAAAGGGAAAAGAAAAGGAAAGGGGGAAATAAAAAAAAGGAAAAGGAAAAGAAACAAAGAAGAAGAGGAATTAAAAAGGAACAAAGAAAAGGAAAAAGAAGAGGCAAAAGAAAGGACAGAAAACCAGGAAAGATAGAAAAAAGGAGAAGAAGCATAGAAAACAGGAAAATAGAAATGAGAAGGAAAAAGAAAAAAATAAGAAGAGAAGAGAAGAGAAGAGAAGAGAAAAGAAAAGAAAAGAAAAGAAAAGAAAAGAAAAGAAAAGAAAAGAAAAGAAAAGAAAAGAAAAGAAAAGAAAAGAAAAGAAAAGAAGCGAGGTAGAGCGAAGGAAATAAGGAAAGCAGAAAGGAGAGAGAAGAGCTCGCGGCTTTCCAGTGGCCTGGCTGCAAACACCTTCCCATCTGCTTCCCAAGCCCCCTCCCGCCTCCCACCCACATCTGCAGCCCACCCTACCTCTCTGCGAGTAGCACAAGTCACCTGGATCGGCTGCCTTAAAAAGTCCCGGCTCCCGGCGATGTTTCTCGCTAGCTGGCCGGGGGAGGAATACATCCGAGAAGGGCAGCGGCATCCTCTCGACAGGCGAGCAGTCCAAACGCCTTTCTCCAGCCCCGTCTGCCTCCCTGACAATCTGCTTTAAGTTACAGGGGATGTTTCCGAGCGCTGCTTTACCCCACTTCGGGGCAGATCCTCCTGGCCCCCCGCTAAATACGTGACCGACAGGGGCTGAAAGTTTTGTGGCAGGGTTTGGCTCCGCACCCACCTCGGCTCCACCGGGCCGGTCCGGGCGTGCGCCTCGTTCCCCCCCTCACCCGGTGTCGGGCTGGCTCGAACCCATTTACGTTTTTAAAGATGTTTTCCATTTCCTCCGGCTCTCCCTACCTATGTCTCGCCCTAGCTTCTGCCTCTGCTCCGGGAGCCGTGCAGCCCGAGGAAGGGTCGGGGATACTTTCGCCGCCCGGCCCGGCGGGGTGGCGGCGGGGCCGGGGCCGGGGCCGGGG
>NW_010972887.1:352831-353520 GCF_000737465.1 Haliaeetus leucocephalus | reverse complement strand
GGGGGGTCCCTGGCCGGGCAGGGTGGTGGGGCTCGGCGTTGGGAACAGCCCCCGAAAGACTTTTCCCACTTCGAGTGGGTGCGGGGTTCTCCGTGGCAGGAAAGCCTTTCCTTTTCCCGGCTTCTGGAGGTTATTTTTTTTTTGGCTGACAAAGGGGCACAGGCGGGACCGCCGCACCCCCGCTGCTCTGCCGTGGGTGTAGGTGTGGGGAGGGGGTGAGTTCAGCTCCAGGCAGACACGCCGTGTCTCCCAACCCACGGGGGCAGCGCTTCTGCGCGTGTATTTGCGTGCCAGGGTTTGCGCGTGCATTTGTGCGCCTGGACGTGGGTGCAGGCGGGTGTGGAGGGGAGCGTTCCCTCGCACACACGCGTGTGCAAATAGGTGTAGCTCTTAGAGGGTGCAGACGGGCACGACACCCCCCCACCCCGTTCCCGGGTCCCCCATCAGCCCGAGGACCGCCCCGAGGGGCTCGTCCCGCCAACCCCACGCCCGGGAGCAGAGGGACAGTGGCCGTGGGAAGTTCGCTCGACTCCCCGCGGGGAAGGATGCTCCCCGGGGGCCTCTCCCCGTCCCGCAGGCTCACGCCTTCCACAGCCCGCTGAAGGTGCCCGCCTTAACGGGGTGGCCCGGGCTCTCCAGCAACGACTTGTGCAAATCCAACCCCGGGGCGGGGAGGTGGCGGGGGGGGG
>NW_010972887.1:262910-352805 GCF_000737465.1 Haliaeetus leucocephalus | reverse complement strand
TTTTTTTTACCCCGAGGTCCAAACAACAGCACCGGTGGCGGGGGACGTGGGTGTCATCGTTTCTCCCCTCCCAGTCTGCAGGCAGCTCAGGGCTTTCTCCCTACCAGTGCTCTGGAGGAGGGTCGAGCCCCGTACCCCTCCCCACCGCGGGCCCCCTCTGTCGTTTCACCCCCCCCCCCCCATCGTCGGGCCGTGGCTCCGGGCCCGGGAGGCGATGCCGGGGTAGGGGGGGGGTCCCCGGCCTGCGCCGGGCCAGGGTGCGGGCACCGGGGAAGTTTGAGACGGGGAGAAAGGGGCAGGGGGGGGGTGCTGGGGGAGAGAAATCCTTTGTGTTTTTGTCCTCCTTTGTTCCGGAATTAACTTGACCAGTGGGGCTGGGAAGCAGCACGATTTCGATTTGAAAAAGCAGGGGAGAGGGGGGGCTCTTTTGATCCTCCTCGGGGAAAAGGATGCTCGGGGAGGTGGCTGGAGGAGCTGGCACCGGTGCTGGGGGCTCTCCGCGGCGGCTTACAGCAAAATTTCGTTGAAGGCACTATTTCTGCCTTGCCCGGGAACTTTCGGCGTTAATTAGCCATGTTGCTCCTACGAGCCGGGTTTGCTCCTCTCTGCTCATCCGTTCCCAGGGAGAGAAAACAGTGTGCGTAGGGCTAAAACGCAGCAAGACAAAATAATCAGCTTTAAAAGTACGTGTTGGCTCGGGGCGGGGGGGGGGGGGAAGAAGGGGAAGGGGCGGGGGAGAAAGCAAAATAAGTCTATTGCCTGGAGAAATGATGCAATGTTACTGCTGCCCAGTGGCAGTAACCGGAATTGGGTCATTTTAGGGACAAACGCCGGCAAAATTCAAGTCACGTCCACTTTTGATATAAGGATGTGTCCTCTTTAAAAATTGTTATGCAAAAGACTCTCGTACGTGATCTTCTTGCGATAAAAAGCAGCAAGCCAAATATTGGAGCCCCAGTCAATAATGTATGAACAGATTAAGCAACCTTTCTCCCAGGCAATTATTTCAGCAATTGAAAACCGCGCTCGCTTCAAATTTCGAAAATAATAATAACAATAATAGCAAAAGTAAATAAAACCCAGCGCCTGTGCTATGGTCTCTTGCTCTTTGCCCCTTGCTCGGGAAGGGTGGGCGTTTGGTTTTTTTTTTCCAGCCGGGGAGAGTAGCAGAGAAGGTATTTAAAACAGCAGCAGCCTGAAAATCACAACAATTCATAATAATCTATGGATCGCAGGAGTAAATAGGCATATCGCGGGGACACCGGCCTGCCTGTATTTATTTGTCTTTAAAGCTCCGGGTAAATTAAGTTTCCGGCTGTGTAATTCTAACAAAAGGTGATAGAAAACGCACTGGGGGAGTAATAGATGGTGGCACCAGGGATCAGAGGGGGGAATGGGTTTAATGCTGATTTATGTGCCGAGGGCCAGGGCGCGCCGCCGCCGCGGGAGCAACGCGAGCAGCTCCGAGGGTGCGGGGGCTCCGCGGGGGCTTCGCCACGGGGGAGGTCGTGGGGGGGGCGGCCAGGCCGAGGGGAGTCCCGGGCACGGCACGACTTTGGGGAGCAGCCGCTGGCAGGAGGCGGCTGGTGCCTGCGGTCCTGGGGGGGCTGCTTCCCTGCGTGGGGAGAGAGAGGCGTCCCCTGGAGATCACGGAGGGTGGGGGGGATAAATTCGGCTGCAGGAGAAGAGCGGTGGGTGAGGGCAGGGGGGCTGGCAGGAGGGACGCGGGTGCCTTCACCCTCCCAGTAAGGGGCAGAAGGCAGAGAGCTGGGATGGGTTTCCCCGAGCCAGCCTCGTGTCTAAAGTCGCTGCAAAGCTTTGAGAGAGAAAACCCGCCGTCACCCACTGCAGGCTACTTTTTTTCCCCCCTTTTTTACTTTGCGACCCTTGCCCTGTGGCTGCCGGGCACTGCTGGCCATGCGGCAGGCAGCATTTCCTTTGCGTGCTTGGCTCCGGCTCCGCGATAAAAACTTTCCCCCTTCTTCACTGGTTCTGATCTTGGTCTTGAATTTGGTCCATGGTGCAGTGGCAGTAACTAGCCGTTCGTTTCGGTTGCAAAAGCAGCGAGCCGGTCAAAAGCAAAGAAACTGAACTTTCTGGAGGCAGCCTGGTAGAAACGGGGGTCTGTGCCCTCCAGGAGAAACCGCAACCAGGTTTGAAGTGAGGGATGGGACTTTGGACCCGTTTGGGGGCTAGGTGGGAGGAAGATGAGAAATTATTTGGGAGCAACGATTCCTCCTGGTGCATATGACTGAAGAGGTCTTGCAGGAGCGCCGAGATGTAGGAGCACCCAGCCCCACCGACCTTCTACAGCTGAGAGCCTTTTCCAAGACATGCCAGAGTACAATAGAAATACTCGCTAGCATGGCACTTCACCTGCACACCCAGCCCTGCAGCCAAATCCCACATCCCTCTCCAGACAGCAGCCTTACATTCCTGAGCTAGACAAATGATGAAAAAGTTCCAGTTACCGTCTAATGAAAGGCCTCCATCTCCCTTCCCCCAGAGGTTTCCGATGCACATATAATTAGCTCTCAATATTTCATGAATATGGGGTTTTACTAATTCCTTTTCACTCAGGAGATTTCACATTCACCGTTTTACCCTCTCTGTCATTTTGCACAAAGCCGTGGCTGTGGGAAGGGTGGTTACGGGTTGGGGTGGGTTCTTCTAGCTGGATACACAACATCCCTCAGCTGCCTGAGGCCTCAGCCCAGACTTCCTGAGAGACACAGATCCCAAATGAGGGTCCACAGCTTTGTTTTTCATGCAGAAAATTAAATGTTCTGTGGGATTCCGGTCCTTTGGGGCAAGCATTTCTTTGGATGGGTAGCGATTCAGGAGCAGGTCTTCTGCTTCTGAGCTACAGTACGTTTTGGAGGGAGATCAGTACTTTCTGACCAAAAAGAGCAGTCGTCTCAGACAAACCAGGAGGTAGAAGTCAAACCAAATGTCATGAAGAAATGTCACACAATAACAGCTCCAAATGGTCTGATTACTACGCAATCATATTAGTAAAAGAGCTCTACCCTCCCCGTCTGTGTAACGAAGGGCAAACCTACCCCAGCATCATCTTAATTTTTATTCCATCTGTTTCACTGGAAAGCACTGGGGTAAAAGTTCTTGTGTTCATAGTCTGCATGGAAAAAATTTCGGAAGTCTCATCTCCCTTCCCCAGTCCCAGGCTGGCTCTGGGCACAGGCACTGAGGATACCCGTCGTGTGCAGGGATGAAGTGCAGTCAGGTCTGCCACGAAGCTGCCCTTTCCCATTTTGATTCCCCTGCTAGAGCTGCCGGCGTGTTGCAGAGGGTCTGACCTTGTCGCCCACATGTCGCCCTGGCATCCAGCACCCTCTTGCCTCTGTCTGCAAATAGTTGCAGAAATTCGCAGGCCTCTGTAGGAAAAAAAAAAAAAGCCTTTAAACTTGTTGTTAGGAGACTGAGAAGGACCTTCAGCTGCCGCAGGGCAGGCTTTGCTGGGCTGGTTTTGCAGCAATAGCCATCCTTCCTCTAATCATGCCACAGATAGCGACTGCATCTTTTTTCTTGTCCTGCTCCATCTGAATGTATGTGCCTCGAGTAAAGTGATGTAACAATAGCTCAGTCCTGGGGGAGTTTTCCTAAACACACTACAAGAACAAAGTTTGGTCCTTCTGTTCAAGAAAATTTAGACTAAAGGACTTTTCACCACATCGCTGTAGTGCTGAACACTGGCATTTGCAATGCAGTGGATGGGTTTCTGTAAAGGCGACCCCCCAACCAGAAACAGCTCATTAAAAATCCTATTATCCCCATAACTTGCTTATTATTAATTTAAATGGCTGTCTTAAGATTTGTAAGAAGGAAAACAAATCCTATAATAAACCATACTTAGAATCACTGAGCCTGGTGGGCAAAGGATTTTATTTGCCACACAATTTATTTGGATGTTAAAGAGGTTTTCCAGTTTACAGTAACTGCTGTCTCTGTATGTGGCCCATTGAAGGATAGCTGTGTTTTCTCACAGTAAACTTTGTGAGTCGCTAGTTACTGTGCTTTGCCTATTTCTTAATAACAACTTTACACTTATATGGGCCTTTTCCACCCTACAATTCTCTAGTTGTTTACTAGGAAGCCAAGAGGAGCTGGTGAAAGGGAGAGGAGTTCCCCAAGTGACTGACATGGATGCAGGATGAGGACCTGCAGGCGTTCTGCTGAGCTCTGAGTCACGTTCAACAGAATTTTTCCCTGTGTCAGGGAGAGACTGTTCATTCTCAGAATGTCCATCCCTCCGTGGGTGTGCTGCAGAGGGATTTTTCTGTATTCCTCAATCCCTGGGGTGCCAGTGCCGGTAGTGAAACCCCATAGGAGTTAGCACATTTGGAGGTTATAAACCCAGGCCTTTGCTGCCTACAGGGAACATCTCAGAAGCTGAAAATATCTCCCTTACCTCTCTCAGGACTGACCTGCAGCAGAAGCAGGACTCTAAAGGAGAAAGGGATTCTCCATCGCTGCTCTGGGCTGAGATGGCCAGCGCTGAGACCCCGGCCAGGTCCAGGCACTGCCGTGCTGTGCCCGCGGACCCTGAGGGGTCCAAAGCCGTGCAGACACTGCTCTGGTGTGCAGGGACCATGTGGCAGAAGGGCTCCCAGAGAGAACTGCTCCTGTTTTTACTGTTTCCTGCTGCACTGTGATTAATCTGGTTTTCAATGTGTGCTCTTTGCTGTTTGTGCCGTGACTTCAGAAGTCATACAGTTTTTAATCCAATGGTGATTTACTGATCCACACTTCTCATCCGTGCGGTGAGAAAACGCCGTGCGTGAGACCTCAGGGGCCAAATTCTCACCTGGAGTAAATGGTGATGGAGAGGGAGCTTCAGCGAGTGGGGCTGTCCCACCTCGGGTGCTCCAAGCAGAGGCTCACCAGAGCGCACATCCCCGGGGCTCAGCGCTCACTGCGGATGGAAACAGCCCGGCCCCTTTCCTGGGGTTATTAATGCCTTTTTTGTCCAAATGCTGGTTTCCAGAGACATCTTGTGGCTCTCGCCAGCTATCACAGCTGAGCTGCTCCACATCCCAGCACGCTGCTCCTCCCGCAGCATTGGCTCACCAAGCTGCTTCGCAAGCTGCTTGCTGTTTTCACCCTGAAGGAAATATTTTTTTATTTTATTTTATTTTTTTAACTCCTCGATGTGCATTTTTGGCTTTGTGGGACTCCCCTCTCACATGCAGCTCAGGTTAGGGTATGAGTGTGAGCATCAGTCTCTGCAGGAGAGAAGCCCTTTGCAGAAGTGTCTCTGGTGGGAGAGCCTTCCCAGGCTGGTGTCACCGCAGGAGAAAATCAGTGGTTGCTCCTGACACAGCACCCAGCGCTGGTGCCTCAGCAGCTGATGCAGCACAGGGTTTTTTTTCATCAGCTCCTTTGATGACAGTGCTACAAAGGCAGAGAAATATAAGGCAAAAGTACTTTTGTGAGAAGCAGGGGAAGGGCAGTGTTGGCCCACGGGCAGAAGCTGTGGGCTGGCCGTGCGTCCCTGCGTGCTACAGACAGGAGGGACATCTCCAGCCCTTGCAGCAGGGACTTCCAAGAGCAACTTCTCAGCTGAAGTGGGAGGGATGAACCCTACCGGCATGTGAAAGTTGATCCTTTTCGGAAAGGGGATGGTAGGAAGCAAATAGCGAGGATTAGACCCCATGACCATGAAGGTCCCATCCATCCCCAGGTTGGCCGCACAGGCGGTGGTGCAAAAGCAAAGTGCTCCCAGACTGCAGAGAACAAGGCACTGCCGGGCTTTTAAAATCTTTTCAGAAGTCATAAATTAGCGGTAATTATTCAGGAGATAAAGAAAGGGCATTTAGATCACTCAGTGTCAACAGATCTTTTCTTGTAAACTTCTTGTTTAGACAGCAAGCCCATCATTTTGTCTCCCAGGGTGGCTTGTACCAGCAAGCACGGGCAGCCCCACATCCCCGAGCACACGCGGTGCTGCCAGCTGACTCCTCGCTCCCGGCCGCGGGGCGCAGGAGGGAGCTGCTGGGTTCAGGCAAGGAAACCAAGGCTGTTCCTCAAGCCTCAGGCTCCCTAAGAATAACCGCAGTGCCACGCTAGGCAGGATCTGTCTGTCCAACACCCAGTTAATCCTCCGTCCTTTCAATGGGGAGAGAGCAGCTATGGCTGTGGTGTCTGAGCCGGCTGATTTCTTGCCTCTGTCTAGCCAGGGATTCCCTTCCTACTGCACAAAGAAAGCTTCATAGATGGGGAGGGTGATTTTTAATGTATATCCTATAACCACACAGACTCTTGCTGGGTCCAAGTCATCTATGCAATCTACACTTTCCCACTGGTGTATAATTTTCTTGGCACTTTCCTTGCAACAGGTGGGCTGCAATGTCAGGAAACTTAATGTGACTGCTTCACTCTTGACTAAGAAGATTTACTGCAGAAGACACATTGCTTACAGTTTTATGGAGATTTCTTATCTAAAGCCACGTAACACCCTATGGCGGGCGTCCACAACCTCGAGAAAGTCTCAGAACATCCAAACAAATGTTTTCAAGCAGGAAAGGAGCCAAGTTACCGTGTCTGTGCACAATATCAGGATGCTGGGCTGGGAACTCTAGCTGAGCTCACACAGTGCTATAACCCCATTTCGCCTGTCCGGGGTCCAAGGAACCTTACGTAATTCATCCAGCCCTGGAGAGGAGAAGCTATCGTGCATGAAAAATGACTTCCCAGGTGCCCTGGACAATGCGTTGGCTGCGCTGGCTCAGGCAGCGTGCTGCGCTCTGTCCTCAAGCTGATCATCGGCGTCTCCATCCAAGAGGTGGTCAAGCCCTTAACGTGGCCTTCGTAATGGCAGCGGTGGACCTGATCACAGCGGTGGGTGAAGAGATCTGTCTCCTGGCCTTTTATGGAGGCGAGGCACCACAAAGAGAGGACGAGCAGCCTGGCAGAGACACGGATGACCTGGTGTCCCTGCGTTGCTGCCTGAGGAGGTTTTCCTGCGTGGGGTTGTAGTTTGGTACAGCGCCCACAGCGAGAACCAGCCCCTCCGTCACAGGCACCGGTGCGACGGCAACGCCGCAAAGCAACGAGCACGTTGTGAGTTACAACCACTAAACACCAAGGCAACACTAATAAATCTTAATCTGAAGGCTGATAAACTGTAAAACACAACATAAAATATGATGCATGGGTTGGTGTTGAGCCTGCGAGCCTCTGATCTGTTCCCATGGGGGCAAATTCTGGCTGATTTTTACTGACGGAGCTCAAAGCGGGCCAGCTGCAGTCACCCAGGCTAAAGTTGGCCTCATGGCTCTTATCTAAATAATTCCTAGTTATTAATAACTTTTATAGTTGATACGTGGGACTGAATGGCGTGTGCTTTTTCAGTGAGGATAAACCATTCAATCACGTAAAGCCTCGCCTAAGAGATGTTGCTAGATGAATCATTTAGGTTGATTGAGGACTGTGTAAGTGATATATTAAAGATGTGCCAAGCAACATTCCTTGATGGGGAAAATTATGTGTTTTCTGGCAGATTCATAAGCTAAGGAATTCATCTGTGGGTTGTTAAGGAGATTATTGTCTGGTATGTGTGTATATACATGGGAATAGGAATACCAGTTGGTCCAGTTTAATAGATATCCAAAATAATCTGGTTGTGCTGAAATGAAACTGTCAACCCGGGCTGATGCTGGGTAAACTCTTGACTCATCAAATCAAATTGATTCTTGCAGTAACTCTTATGCCAAGGAAGAATTTGGTCTATGGACTTCAGAGACAGGAGCTGAGTGCGACATGACCGGCAGACTTTACTCTGTGAACATAGTTCCCCTTTATGTCAAGAACATTGCTTGCTAGGATCACTGAAAGAATGGCTAATATTTCTATAACTATAACTAAGTTTAGGATCAAGTGAAAAGTGCAATAGTTATTGCATCCAATTCAATTCCTCTTATTTTGATCCATACATTAAAAAGAATCCCAACAACAACCCCCTTTCATTTAAGGAGGTCCAAGCTGGGTCTTAAAACCAACTAACCCCAAGGAGGAAAAATTAATTTTAACCCCACAAGAAACCTTTGGTGCCTGTGATGCCATCCCAGGGCAAGCCAAAATGCCTCCAGCTTCTCCACCACTCTTTCAGGAAGGTATCCGTCCTGGCTGGCAGGGCTGGGGACAGGTTCTGGCTGGGGTGACGTCCAACCTCATGCTGCCACCAAAACAGCAGCTTCCTGAGGGAAGCACAAGACACCTGAACTGGTGGCAGTTTGTCATCTGCCAACGCTCACATCAAGGGCAGCTGAAAGGAGAAAAAGCATGATCAGAGAATATATTTTGCAACACATACCTATTTTGACACCTTTTTTCTTTCTTTTCACTTTGCTGGAAGTCGCATGTGTCCCTCTGCCCCTGCACTGCCACACTTTCAGCTGAATTCTTTCTTTTTCCACATGTTCAGTATGATCTCAGTTTGGATTGTGATTCAGTTCTTCAGGCTATCTTTAAAAAACTACTTGTGTCAGTTCGCGCAAATCTGTATTTCTGAGTCTGAATTTCACATTTGAAACATTAAGACAGCACCGAAAATAGCAGTCTGCTGTACAACCTGAGCTTTGTATTATCACTTTCATCAGTGATCTAACTTGATATCACTTTCAAAGCGGAGTTGATTTATTGTCTCGTGATCTGTTTTGTATAATTTCCTAGTTTATGGTTCTTACTTTTCCATGCCTTCATATCATACTGTAATTTTATCATCCTGTAGTGAAGGATTTTAAATCACTGCTTAGTTTCTGTCCTGTATCCTCCATCCAAGGGCACATGGCACTCGTCTGCAAGCCTCCTCCTGCCAGTTGCAAAAGGAGGGGAAACCTCATCTTGGCATGTTTCTCCCTAATATTTCGCCTCCCTGTTTGACTCTGCTTCTGCCCGCTGTGCCCAGGCTGCAGCCGATGACCAGAGGGGCTCTCCTCCGCTCTCGCTTGGAGAGCGCTGTTCTCCCCAGAGATGAGAGAGACAATAATTAATATTATTAACTGTGTGTCATGGACAAACCCAGCTTAGGAAGAGCCTGGAGAGCTTGCAGATGGGGAGCTTATGGTCACATCAATCAGCTGAACAAGCAAATGAGAGAGGCAGGCTCTTAAGCCCATTTACTCAGTGGCTCGGTACTCTGCAGTACTCAAGTACTTTGGCCATCTCTCTGTATGCTTTATAAGGTTATTGTGGCCATTATATATCTCACCTTCACATTACCCATTATGGCTTTGAGAGATGTTTAAAGTGAACTTCAAAGAAAGCTTAGAGTTGCTTAATGCTGCGGAGGAAACTTTAATAGCCAGTAGCGTGGGCGAGGTTTAATCTGCAGGGAAGCAGGCTGTGTTTGGTACGACTCCCAGACCAGGCTGCAGACCTCTGCCTTACTCTGCACGGGTGGGCATGGTTTGATACTGCTCTGACAGGAAAAGAAATCCTGGTATGGATGCAGCCATGGCCACTGAAGGGATATTTTTCTGGGTTATACCATGGAGAGGACGCAAGGTGCAGATAGCAACGTTAGAACTGTCTGCGCAGAAGGCTCTGCCAGCTGGAGGTAGACAAGCCTTAGGTGACGGATATTGCTTTATGGTGGTGTAAGTATAAACACACTGATTAAAGGCTTCATGTTTGAAAGGCTGTGACTACCTGAATGGCTTCCCAAGCGATACTTGGTGCTTTTCCACCACCACGAGGGTGACGATGCTGAGAATCTCTCCCCACACCTCTCTTCCCAGCAGAACATAGCCCAAAGGACAATCAAGTTCGATTAAACATATCAAACTGCCCAGCATTTACCCGGGTAAGGAAACTGGTTGTATACTCCCAGCTAGTCTCCAAAAAGCCTCTGCTGATCTAGGGAGCCTGAAGTCCTCAGCTGGTCGAACCAGATAATATCTTTCAGCTACTTGTTGGGAGCATGCATTCCTTGGGAAAGCTATGATAAACCTGGCACTTAACAAGGCTCGCAAACCAACTAAACAGCTGTGGGAGACATTTGGTGCGTTCGACAGTAAAGAGAGGAATGCTTTGAAGACCAGGCTTGTAAGGCAGAGCTCTGTCAACTAACTCTGGAGCAACCCGGCGAGCGGCTGAGGCGTATGGAGCAAGCTCAGCCTTTATGACTCTGCAGCCCTGCGACTCCCCTCCCGGCCAGCGTGTCCGTGATTTATCCCCCCACACCCCCGGACTGCTTTGCTGTTCTCGCTCCCTGCATTTTCCAGGGCTCTGTTTCACATTAACTCATCAGCAGGTTGCAAAGTCAGCGTGCCCGGGGAGAAGCTTTTTAAGAGACCCTGCAGATCATCATCTCTTTGCCACAGAAGGAAGCGGGAGGGAGGAGGATGCCTCCTGCTCCTTCTAGCCATCAGCTTCTCCACTGAGTGCATCTGAATAGTCTTCACTCCTTGATACACAAGGAAGAAGCTCAAGAGAGAAAGGGGTTCTGAGCTAGTCAAAGTCACTGATGGCTTTATGGTTTTGTAAATTGTTTCTGTTATTCAGAGAGTGCTGAAGAGCACTGGGGAAAATGCAGCCCTGGGGTACCAGGCATCTACCTGGCTGTGTTACAGTCAGTGTGTGCAGAAATACAAAATTTTATTTATTTATTTATTCTTTTACCAGACACAATATTATGCCACCTTCCCTCAAAGAACGAGGACTGAAGCTGTTTCATCTTAACACGGGGCAGGGAGATGCTGGGTTCCCCCCCACGTGTCCACCTTGGCAGGTTTCCACCTCTGTTGCTGGGAGGTGCTGAGCATTTTTTGTGCCCATGGCCACAGGGCACGTGCCAGGGAGCTCGCGGCATGGGATCTGGGAGGGGAGATCTTGGGCTCAAGTTTTCCTCCTGCAGATGCTTTCAGAGACTGAAGAACATCCAGGTCTTTGAGAAAAATATCTGGTTTACTCTGAATTGTTACCTCTAAAAGGAGATCTTACGCTATCACCTCATTACAGATGATGGATTATTTCACTGACCTAATTGGTAATCAGTGGGGTTTAGAAATATCTGTTTTTTCTGAAGACCAGTGACTACTCACAGCACTAATTGAGGAATCACAAATGGCTACATCTTTTTTGCTTGCAAAATATACTTTCAGTAAAGGTCACAGATCACCTCTGAGACCCTTTCTTGCGAAAGCAGCAAAGGAGAAGGTACTAGCCAGCTGTGTAACACCTCTGGGAAATCTTCAGTGATATTTTGAATTTTCATGGTACATATTTAGGTATCAGAACCACAGGTTTCTTCTTTCCAGAAGGAAAGATTTAAGCAACATCACACAAAAAAGACCCACCAACAAACCTTTCCTCATTTATCCAGGACTTTTTCCAGACCTTCTAGCGCCTGTCTAGAAGAAGAGGCAGACCACATCCTTAGGTATCTGTTCGCAATGAGCATCTAGGCAAGGCTTGAGGTGGGCCACCCTGAAGCCTGATGGCCAAGGGTCCCTAAAGCCCTGGGGAGCGCGGAGGGGACGGCGAGGCTGGAGGGCTCGCAGGCAGTCCGGCACCGCACCACAAGGTGGGGATGCTACAATGCTGAATGGCAGCCTGCTCCGGTCAGGGTAGCGCAGAGCTAACTGCATTCATCTCTGTATGATATGAAGTTTCTAATAGGCAAAAGCCAAGCCGTCACTTCGTCATTTAGTCCTGTATACCTTGCTCCGCGCCCCGGGAATTACCCTACATCATATCTTCTGCATAATCACGGTATTAAAAGCTTTAGAAAATGTTGGTGCAAGTGCAATTTGGTCCTGGGGGCCCCAGAGCTTTTTCTATTGCCTGGAGAGCCAGCACTGAGAATGCTCCCCGGGCTGGGGTGAGCTGGTGAGACACAGCAAGGCTCAGGGGAAAGAGGGGAAATCAGATGTGCCTCTTTTTTTTTTCATGCAGAAGCAAGGTGACACCACCGTCACAGAAAGGTGATGGATTTCAAGCAATTAAGGGAGCCTCTTCCTCTAGAGGCTCCGCTGGGCTGGAAAACTCAGCGCTTCATGCTCCTGCTCAGTTTTACTTGGTTTCCAAAGAGGCAGACGCTACAGCAAGAGCAATTCCTGTGCAGAGGCAGCGGATGATGGCTCCTTAAAAACTGTAAGACAAGTTGTTGAGCCCTGCCTTGCAGGGCAGCGTGCAGCCAGCGGGTGACACGGAGGCATTTCCCTTGTGCACATTGACCATCGCCCCCTGCTCAAAAACACCCACTGCCAGGGGTGCCAGCAAATGTGCGGCAGGCTCAGGGCTGTGCCTGTGATTTCCCCTGGCAGTGACGGGCATCCTGCTCTGCCTACAGCCCCACAGGCATCACAGGCTCCCAGACGTTTCAGGTTGGGTGAGCGTGACGCTTCCCACCAGCTGGGAATGGGACATCTGACGTAAAGAATATGGGCAAACAATAGCTGTGATACTTCTTGGATTTAACAAAGTTATTTGACAGCCTAGAAAAGAGAAGTGGGAACTTGATAACAGCCTTCAAATACGTAAGAGGTTATTATGAAGAGGGCAGCAGTCAATTGCTCTCCATAGCTGCCAAGGGGAGGACAAAAAGGAATGAGCTCATTGTTTAGCAACAGAGCTTAGTAGCAGGCATTTGGGGAAAAAAATATGTCCTTTCTAACTGCGAAGGTAACTATACATTAGGACAGGTTATCTACAGAGGGCTGGGAGTCTTTGAGTTTTAAGAGCAGATAGCACAAACATATGTCAGGAATTATCTTAAGACCCTCCCAGACCAATACTTTTCTTTTGTGATTTTAAGGTTGCCCTGCCCCAGGTCTTGCCTTCACACCTCATATCCCCAGGGACGAAGCTTGGTGGAGAGGATCTCTATGCCTGGGGAGGATTTCCCTAGTCATCACCTAGACATGGTTCTGGGAGCCTTTTCGACATCATTAAAGGTGTCTCAGCCCCTCCCTCCAGTTCTGCTAGTTCATACATTGCCCTGGCCCATCCCCATTTTGCTGCCCAGGAGCTCCCTCTGCTCTGAACATCCCAGCTCCTTGCCCCTCTGCCTGCAGAAGCGGGCTTGGATTTTATCTCAAGGTTTCTCTCTACGGACCTTCTTCTTGCTGGACTAGGAGTGCACAGCAGAAAGCACTAAGTCTTGATCTTTTCTCATTAAGGCCAGTGGGGACTTTGCTTTTACTGTAAAGGAGCGCAGGATGGGTATGGCCTTTCCTAAGCATCAGTTCAGCAGTGGCCTTGGCCACCCCAGTAAAAGGGTGTAGGTGAACAGGACCCCCCAGCTCTGCTTAACTGACTGATTTCAGCCCAGTATTAAAGAAGGCTCAGGAACAATGAAAATAATCCCCAAATCGGGGTTTCATGGAGCAGCTGGGCACCCCAGGGTCATGGGGAGAGCATCGCCCTGGGGCAACTGGGCTGGGATTGCTTGGCCAAAGGAAGTAGATGGCAAATGCTGGCATGATTTAAGCAGTGACAGCATGAGTTCATTAAAAAAAGAAATATGCCAAGAAACAGCAAATACCTGGGAGTAATATCCAGCCAGATCAAGAAATCCCTGAGCTGAGAATAACCGGAGGCTCAGAAAATGGTTAGGAAACATAATAAATATGTTCTTATATCCAGTTCTGCTCTTCCCTAGGCACCCACTTTTGGCAAACCTTAGGCAGAATGGTGGGCTACGTAAGGCCCATTTGAGCCAATGTGTCCACTCATACCCTGTGTCAAGAAAGGCTGCATGGGACTGAATAGGGCTCAGCAAATTACAGGATTTATTGCTCTAAAGGAGCGGGTTTTTCTCCTGCAGGCCCCAGTGGGAGGTGGGTGTTTCAGCCTTCTGACAGTGCTGGTTTTGCTTAGTTGTCTTTCAGAGACACCAGGATGTGGTCCACAGATTTCCAGGCTGAAGCCTGCAGGAAAAGCAAGTGGATGAGCACTGCAATAATTTACTACTGTCTCTGGCCATTTTTAACCCAGCTGAAGAGCTGGCAGCTAATATTCAACAGTAACGGCTCAGAAGAGGAAGGCAGTGCTCTGCCGAGGGGAAGCGAGTGGAGTTACACCCTGGTGGCAGCAGCACGAGTGAATCGGACAGGGACGATGAGGAGAGCTTGAAGTGACAAGAAATAACATGGGGCATGTAGCAAAAGGTCATGAATATTTTCACACTGATAAAATGTTTGGGGTTTTATTTTTGGGACGTGACAGAAAAGTTACATTCCAACAGCAAGGAAGAAAGTTAGTTCTACCTGCAATTTTATTTATACACAGCTGAGGAGATGAAGGTGTTCATCTGTGACTGCTTTATCTTTGGGTCCCTCCATCCCCAGATGAAACACCATGTACAGCAGTTTATTCTTTATCTCTTTATTCTTTCTGTCACTCGTGTGGTATGAAACGCTAACGTCACGGCTGGAACTAATGTCATTGGCAGGAGCTGGAGTTTCTTTGCCATACTGCTGTAAAGCTATCCCGGGCAATTTATATAGGTCAGAAAATTAAAGGTACTTTTTCAACAGAGAGTTCTGCTAAGGAGGGGATCCCGTGAGCTTGTACAAAGAAAGGGCACCCCTCAGTCCTGCTCAGGTTGGGGAGCGCTGGCAGACCGAGCTCCACCTGCCTGAGAGGATCCCCATCCCTGGGAAGTCCTGTCCCACCCAAGGCCAGGCTTTGCCACGAGGGGCCACAGGGCTGCAGCTCACCACCTCCAGAACCCTGGGGCTTGTGTAGACCCCCAAACAGCCTGGTTTCTCCCAGCCCTGGGGCTACCCCACGGTGAGCAAATCTCTGGGGAATCCTGATAGGAGAGGTAGGACTTTGCTTCTGGCTCGACTTGGCCAGCTGAGGGAAGAGGCTGCTGAGGGCAGAATGAACCTGTCTGTGTAGTGACTGCTGCAGGGGACTTGTCATTATTGTATAAAAGTTCAGTTATTGCTCCTTTGCTTAGAGCTGCCATGTGGACGTTTTATTGTTAAACATACAGAAAATCAATAATGGAAATATGTCAGCACTGCCCACTCGCACAAAGCAGAACATGACTTGATGTGACCTCCTTACACTTGGGCTGGCCAAGAAACCAGCAGCAACGCGGTGGGTTGGCTGAGCTTCCTCACAGCGGCAGGTCACGGCTGGGCAGCCCAAGCGGGTGGGGGTGCGTAACCAGCACCCACCGTGGCAGAGGTGGAGCTCAGAAAGTCATTTTCACTAAAATGTCCATCATAACACTACGTCAAACATGGCCAGGGCCACCGTGGCTTCATGGCTTCACGCAGGGGAAATCCAAGCCCGTGGAAATCAGCTGGGATGTTTCCAGCCTCTGTGTTGCGGTCTTCCACCCTGGGCTGCAGATGCATTAAGAGAAAGCCACAGCTTCAAGCCATAAACCCAGAGCAAATCTCAGCGTGGCAGCTGTGCGTACATGAGCAGGCTGAGCATTTGACAGAGAAAGAGATAAGCAGCTGTTGAAAAACAACTGCAGGTTCAGTTCTCCTTCAGCTCAGGCCAAGTTTGCCACCATGGGACAGAGATAAACCATAGTTAGAGACCGTGCTGTGGCCAGTGCTTTGAAAAGTGTCTGAGTTTAACATGTGATTATGCCTGAGTTTGACCTAAAGGATATAAAATGGCAAGTCTGAAGACTTTGCATCAAGATGAACGTTTGCAAATGAGCCCGAGTTGTCACCTATGGCTGAAAGTTGTTGCTGTTGTTTAGTGTCATTTATAAGGAAGGATTTATGCTATGAAGTCACTTTTTCATTGGGGTTTTTTTTTTCTTTGTTTATAATCATAGAATATTTGTTTATAATCATAGAATCATAGAATGGTTTGGGTTGGAAGGGACCTTAAAGATCATCTAGTTCCAACCCCCCTGCCATGGGCAGGGACACCTTCCACTAGACCAGGTTGCTCAAAGCCCCATCCAACCTGGCCTGGAACACTGCCAGGGATGGGGCATCCACAACTTCTCTGGGCAACCTGTTCCAGTGCCTCACCACCCTCACAGCAAAGACTTTTTTCCTGATATTTAATCTAAATCTGCCCTCTTGCAGTTTAAAACCGTTACCCCTCACCCCATCACTACACTCCCTGTTAAACAGTCCCTCCCCAGCTTTCCTGTAGGCCCCTTTAGGTACTGGCAGGCTGCTATAAGGTCTCCCCAGAGCCTTCTCTTCTCCAGGCTGAACAACCCCAACTCTCTCAGCCTGTCTTCACAGGAGAGGTGCTCCAGCCCTCTGATCATCTCCGTGGTCCTCATCTGGACCCGCTCCAACAGGTCCATGTCCTTCTTATGTTGGGGGCCCCAGAGCTGAATGCAGTACTCCAGCTGGGGTGTCACAGGAGTGGAGTAGAGGGGATGGTGTTTTCTTGACAACGTCAAGAAGACAACTTCCAGAAGACGAAAAAAACAATTCTTCAGCAATCCTACTAGTTTATCGTCAATTCTTATCTTCATAACACTGCAAATTTGCGGTAAGGAGCTCACCAGGCGCCTGTGGATTTGGAAACCTGTGTGGTGGCCTTTCCCAGGGAAACAACACGCCAGAGCAGCCACTGCACTGGTGGGAGCCTGGCAGAGGTCTCCTGTGCTTCCAGCTCGCACCTTGGACACTCACCAAACTTCCTAAAACCTTCATCTCCGGCACCGATGGATGTGAAGGAGCACAGAAAGAGGACAAAACTTAATTGCTTCAAACAAGCAAAGCACTGCAGAGCAGCTCAGAGGAACCACTTACCCGGAGGTAGCACAGCCAGGTGCCACCCCCACCCCATGCCCCGAAAAGAGAACTGCCACTGGGAAAAGAAACTGTGTTTTCTGTTTTTTTTCTTCTTACTTCTCACTATCTCTTTTTTCTGACAAAAACCAAGACTTTAGCAAATGCCCCGCCAGCGCCTTCTGCTCATCTCAGCTCTTTTTCTTCCTCACGCAGGGCCCAGGACTGCTCAGGACAGAATCCCAGAGGGTTTCCTCCTCTATCAAAACTCTCAGCCGCTAAACAAGGAGAGATCTAGGAATATAGGCAAAATGGAAATTGTAATTATTTCTTTGCATCCTAAATCCTTGTCCTTTCTGTAGCTCCAGTAGAAATGCTTTTCTCCTGTCTCCTTACTGATTATCCCTGGAGGACTGAGGGATACCCAAACCTCAGCCACACTTGTCCGTCAGCATTGGACCCTTGCTGTTCAATGATGGACAGAAATGTCCCTCAGACAGACCTTGGTGTTAGAAATCTAATAGGACTTGCTTTTTCTTTGCTGAAAATTGGATTATAAACTATATCCCTTCATAGCCAGATTTTTCAAGGTGTGCCTGTAAAGGTGCATCTTCAGCTATTAGCTTTTGTGCCCTTTGCACCGAACTAAAATGTATTTCAAGGAGCTTTTCTATTCTGATGTTATTTTAAAGCAAGAAGGGTCTTGGCAGGGCAGGCAGTATAAAAAAATAATAGCGTATTAATGAAGAGTGGGGAGGAAGGTCATTCGCCTTTTATTTGTAGCACAATTTCCAATAAGAGGTCATTAGTCATTCAAAGCCACTGAATGACTTTAATTAAAATTTGAGCTTTGAGAGCTGAGTACAGTCTGCTGAACAGACTTTCAGGGCAAAAAACAGAGAAAGGGAGGGAAGAAGAGCAGTAGTTGACCAAAATGACAAAGAGCTTAATTAAAGCCAGGAGGAACACTGGCAAACTCTCATTTCCGAGCTCCCCAGTTGGGTTTTTATCCTGGTGGTCCAGAGCTGCATCTTCCTTTGGTCCACCTGGCACAGTGACCACGGCTCTGGGTACCATGGGCTTGCGGGGGGCACCTGGGCTTTTCCCCATGGGACTATGCGATTTAGCAGGCTGTGCAAGACACAGAGTATTTTTCAGATAATTCTGTATTTTTAAAAGTAATTGTATTTTTAAAAATAATTTTGCATTTGGAGATTTTCTGGTCTATCCCCAGCCCAGGACAGAGTTGGGGGATATAATTGAGCCTTTCACCAGGGAAAATAAAGATAGGAGAACAGGAGTGTGTGCCTGGGATGCTCAAGGTCAGACTTCCCAGAGGTGTTGAAGTTTCCTGGCATTTTTCCCCTCACTGTCCATGTAATCCTGCCTGGTGGCAAGACAGCAGCCAGTCCTCCCTGCACTGGGTCCAGGATGGTGACAGGGAAGAATTGGTGCGGAGGCAAAACGGCAGCTGGTGCTGTAAGAGGAAAAACCTTGCAAAGAACTATAACCAAATTTGCATTTAAAGAGAAGGAAATCAGCTTGTGAAAGGAAGAAGACAGTTCTGCACTGTTTAAGGGTAAAACTGGGGGCTTCCCTGTTGCAGCTTCTCTCTCCAGGGTTGCATCTCCAGCACCTCTGCTTGCACTGGGATGCTGGGACGTTTTGATATATGTGCTTTGAACAGCTGCGAGGCAGACACAGCTGCCCTAGACTGTGAGAATAAAGGAGGGGGTTTGTCCCCTGCTATTTGGTATATGCAACATATCATAATTAAGTAATGTGAGCTTGCTGCCAGCCTGAGGCACTGCCACAGGACTGGGATGTGTTTATTTTCTAGGACAGGAGATATTTCTACATGGTTTTTTTTAATATTTCTCTAATTTACTTTTTTTTTTTTAAATGTGTGTGTGTGTGCGTGTGTGTGACAAATGAACCTCAGAGGCACTTACTGGTACATTGAGAACCTGACTTTGAGTGGAGGTTACACAATGCAACACCCACCATGAGCTGCCAACTGTTGTCCCCTTCCTGTGCTGGGTCACTGGTGTGCCGGAGAGCTTTCCAGGGATACCATTCATGTGCCAACAAGCATTAGGACTTATCCTTGCGGAGGGCTTTATCTATGCCAAAGCAGACGAAAGACCCCATCTCTTGCCCCAGTGCCTGTGTCGGTACCAGGGGACAGAGCTGAGAGCCAGGTACAGTGCGGGTCCTCCCTCCTCCTGCCACCAGCGGCTCAGGCTCCCCCCCAGCTCGAGTCTGCATGCTGACCACCAAGGAAGAGCTTGTTGGCATGACGTGCGCTCTCCTGGTAAGGCCGTGCCACTGGAGACATCACATCAGACCTTTGCATGTACCAATTTAGGATTTTTCTTGCCAGCAGAGCTATATCATCTCTACTGACAACATAGCTAGGCTGACAAAACACTACCTAAAACAAAAATTTTCTTGCCTCAGCTTTCTGTGAGGAGCTGCGACGGTTTTTTGCTCTCCAGCCAGCATATCTCCACCAGAAACATGTTGCACTATAGACCAAGCCCTACTGCTATTGCAAAAGGCAGCCAACTTAGACCAGTGCCTAACTTTCCATCTGGTTGTCATTAGTCTGGATCTTCATGCTCTCAGACTGGAGAATGAAATCTATGACCTTGATCCACTTTCTTTTCATTTTGCTTTAGGATTTTGCTATTCTTGTTGGTCTGCGGGAAAGTTTTGGGACAAATTCTCAAAGGCTACTTCTAATCCAGAGCTTCAGATTGCCTATGTAGGGAAAGTAGCGGACAGTTAAAGAAAAATGTACACCCAAGTCTGTGTGTAGAGCTGAGATCCCCCCCTGGATCTTATTCGTCAAATATCTGGCCCTTAACTCATTGAGGGAATGAACTCTGAAGGCGAGATGACATTCAGAAACTTGAGCCCATTTCTGCTTTGATCATTTTTTTCCTTAATGATGTGAGCTACTGGACTGTCTCTCTCCATAAAAGAACACCTTTCTTTAGCTTGCTCTGACAGACTAACATGATGCATTTATTTCTGGCAAATGCATTTATTGGCATGTTGACATCTTTTTTAATATTCTTCCCACCTCAGGCCACTCCATCAATCCACAGTCCTTAAGCAGAGGCTTTTCAATGCACCACAAAAGAGAAGTCAGGTTAATTCTTTTTCGTTACCTAAAGCGGGGCCATCTCTCCCAGGTTTCTTTAGCCCTATACAATGGCTCATGCCAAGCCAATCTGAATTCCCTTTCAAAACTCAAACTGTGTTTAATGGGAAAGGTATGATTTCATAAGCAGATCTGTGCAAGACTGATGTTGTGCAGACAAAATCCTATAATGATTAACATGTGGCACCTTGGTCCAATTCACTCAGCTATGCACTTACATCGCAGTGAAAACTGCTTACCGGCTTGCTCGGTGCAATTTAATTAAGGAAACTAGGATAGCCAGAAATAGGAAACTAGGATAGCCACTGCAATTGTCACATGCTTTACTGACACCGGGATGTCTGATTTTTTACAGTGTCTTTCCAATATTTTTGGCGAGAGAGAGTCTTGAAGCCTGGTCCTGAGGTCTCTGCAAATCCCTTTCAGATGTGGCTGGGAGGGGAGCGAGAGCCAGGCTGCCTGGCTCAGCCTCCCACCGGTTGGGCTAACCTCCTTTATCAACCCGCACCCAGCCCGGCGCTGGCAAACACGCCGAGCCCCACGCACGCGCCCGACCCCTTGATTTCAGCCCTGAAACGTGGGTACGGGGTCGGTCAGCCAGGGCTCCTGCTGGACCCTCACCAATAAGGAAGGGGGGTCTGAGGCATCGGTCGTGTCCTTCAGTGGCCCCAACGTTGTTGAGGAAGTGTCTTCGAGGAGCACCAAGGAGGCCTTTGGGGACCACAGCTCCAGGGGTCTTCTAGCCAACGTCCTCCCACTCTCCTGCCCCATCCGCTGCAACGGCAGGCACAGAAAAGCTCCGCTTCGGTCCCGTGACTGCAGCTCCTCTCGTGGCTTTCCCCGGTGCCGCCTGACCTGAAGCCTGCTGACGTGTCCCAAAAGCTGCCATTTCACACCGACGCCCTCGGAGAGAGGCCCTAAATCTGCACACGCCTTGGGAAGGTTAAACAGCCTACAGCATGGACATTTTCACTAGCTCAGCTCATTCGAACACAACGGTCAATGTAAATCAGTGGCTTTCATGTAGAATTTCTCGATGCCATCAAGAGCACTGTATTGAATTAAAGATATCCAACTCATTAATAAAGGCAAATAATGACAAGCCGATCTTACTGTTTTATTGGGCTAGAGTTAAATATTTGACCGATAACGAAAACCTATTTCTAACTGATTTCTCCCTTTCCTCCTCGGTCTGTTTCTTTTAAAGTACATATACATGTGTGGTTTCGGTGTTTGTTTTTGCTTAAATTGTGCCTTCTGCCAGGTTCCCTGGTGGTTAGAACAGAGGGAATTTATTAAGGACCATATTTTCTTTATTTCAGTGATTACCATCTCTGTATTGAACCAGCCTTCAATGGCACTTGGTTATTCTTTGCTCTACCACTACCGCCCACCACCATTGCCGTATGGACCTATCTTCCCAGGCAACACGTAGGGGATGCGCAGAGGCTGTGGCATCCGAAGCCCTTTTGAACAGGTTTCTGTCAAAACGCTGCTCAAATACCTGTAGGTATGTGAGAACAGCAGTACTCCTGAATTAACAGTGTTAAAGGCTTCAGCTGCTCTGCCCGAGCCTTTTGGGTCTTTAACTCTTACACAAATCTGAGAATCCACTGCTTCCAGTTACTTTTAAAAAAAAAAAAAAAAAGGCAGTTTAATGAGAAAGGTTGGAATTAGGCAAGGGTCAGGGCTGTGGGGCAAATTCAAGTTTTATTCATCAAAACGATTCAGCTCTGCTTGATCTGTCATTGCCAGTGTAGCAGGAGGAAGGGAATTCCCAGCTAGTTCCCAAAAGAAGCTGTGTGTTGATTATGGAAAGAGGCACAAAAGCCTGAAGGTTAGTACAAAATAATTTTTTTTCCCTGGAAAGACTTGCCCACACCTCAGGCAAGTTAGCCACTGGCAAGATCTGAGCATCGTGTAATTCTCCAGGCATTTGGACACTTACACGCAGTTTCTTTGAAAGAAATAAAGCATCTGAAAGCGTGCAAAGGAAAGGTAGTTTGCTTTGCTCTTTTGATAGCAGCTTAAATCACTCCTGCTACCAGCAATAGCCTATTTTGTGAGTTGCTCAGAGGAGAACGTCAAACCAGGGCTTTGCTTTTGTTTCTGCATGGGAAAGAAGCGGCGATGACACTTGCCTTTCATGCACGGTAGCAAATGTGAACTATGAGGAGCACCAGCCTGCCACTGGCAGGCGAGAAGGCAAGTCCAAACGTTTCACAAACACTCCAGTCCTAACACCCCACCTGTGATGCAGGGCAAGCCTTACGGATGGCCCCAGACACACGGACCTGTTCCCAGCGCTGTCGGACTGACACAGTAAGCCAGCAGCAGCCACTGCATCGTCCCCTCCCAGCCCCTCGCCGCTTTGACGAGGGTCCCTGCTCTGCCCTGACCGATGCTTCACCCCACTCTGGCCATCCCTCACCGGTTTCTTGCTCCCTTTCCCTGGGATGCTTCCTGAGGCTAACACCTCCACGCTGAGAAATAATGGAGAATCAAAAGAATGAATTAAGAATCGGTTATCCTTGCTAAAGACCATAATGGAGAAGCAGCGATCAGTGATTGGCCCTAATTAAGGGAAAACAACCCATACTGATCTAAAGGCAGGATCTGTGGGGAGCAATGCACTGATTGCAAACCGGCTGTGGTTTCTTGTACGTGCCATGCCTTGGAGGATGGCAATAAAGTTCCTAGTAAAGGCGTCCTTTCCTTTTCTGTCACTTTTTCTCCCGTGTGCTGATGCTGGGGGTTTCACACTGAAGCTTATCATTTCCTAGCAGGAGATTGAGCAAGCTCAGCCCCATGTAGCTGTTACTGGCAAGCAGCAAAGTCACCAAAAGGGAATTGAGGTTTTTTGCAGGGCTGTGCCAGGCAGACAGGAGCAGCGTGGTCGTGTCAGCATCCAGAGGAGCTGCACAGGAGGACAGCAAAGGGACGTGAGAAAAGAGGGCAGGTGACAAAGGAAGGAAATTCAAGGGAAAAAGCCATGACTTTGGGTCTCTGAAACACCCAGTGTCACCATAGCAATTACGGGAGATGATTCCAACAGCACGGCTGGTTGCTGCTCTCTAGGGACAGCAGGAAACCGAGAGGCAGGGGAGTCTGAAGCATTTTCAGGGGCTGAGCTTTAATGCCTAGCACTGCACACATGTTTTACAGGACAGTTGCTTTGAGTTAATTCTGTATGGACTGCTGTCAGTGATGGTTTCAAGTCTGTGTATATAGCTGCTCACACACACATGTTTGCTCTCCACATTCATTGAATAAAGGGCATGGGGTGGTTACAGGTTAATGGATTTTCAAGCTGAAGTGTTTGCCAGTTGCATTCAGGACATGGAAATTTGGGCCAGAAACCTTATCAGAGACAAACCATCCTGTGGCGTCCTTCGGTGGAAGCCCAAGTATTAGCTCCTTAATTTGTTTACCCTGAGATAAATTCCAGAGTAATGCATTGATGTGCAGGCAATTAATTGGGATGTGCCCCAGTGCAAGGAGAATGCTGGATAATAAACCTCTTTAGGAACGTCCTTCTGAACGATCTGCTGACTAACCTGCCTAGCTTAGTATCTAAAACTGCAATGACCCTGAACCTCTCATAATCCCAGAGATTTTCCTGAAAAAACATGAGGGCAAGTTAAGGACCTTTTTGCCTGTCTGGGTCGGTTGTGGGGCACACACCTGGGCAGAGGGGACCACAGCAGCACTTGGCTGTTTGCTGACGTGGCTGATAGCTGCTTAGCAAATCTAAAATGACGCTGGGATTTTAAAAGCCCAAGGGATGGAGGAAAGTGGGAACATAGCTACACGTTCTTGTTGAAAGCATGGGATGAACCAAAGGATCCCAGCAAAGAGGAGTGTTAGGGAGCAGCTGATCTCTCCCTACAGCACCGAGCTGCTACGTGCAGAGCGAGCCCCGGGAGTTGCCTCCCTTCAGCTGTAATTGTGCTGTTTATGGCAGACCATTAACAGATCTAACCCGTTCTTCATGTGGCTGGGTTTTGCACATCTCGTTATCCCTCCTGTTTCTGAGCTGGTTTGGGATACATCCAATCTCTGGGATCAGCTCTTACCTGAATAGGGGACAACTGCCTTTGAGGTGAGGAGCAAGACACTGTACGGGGACCTTGAAAACAGAGTTGACTGTCAGAAGCAGCTGCCTTGCAGATCGTATTTTTCAGCTTTGAGGGTGGCCTGCTTAGCCAAGCCTGACTATTTCACCATGCTGCGGAGACTGCCCTGGTATTAATTCACCTCAAAGAGCAGGTTGAAGTCATTAAAATATTTTGCAGGTGGTTCCTTGAATTCATGGTGCAGCTGGATCCAGCCTAAAGGCGGGGGGGGGAGGAAGAAAAGGAGGAGAAGAGGCAAGTTCTGATGAAACACAAATTAACATAACTCATAGAAGGGAAAGAAAATCTGGTTTCAATCTCTACAACAAAGCCAAGCAACACATCAAGCTAGAAAGGAGAAATGTCAGCCAGGCAGCACTGGGGATTTTATTGCTTTAGCACAAGTGCTTCTCCGTGGTCCCAGGAGTGCCCAGGTGCTACCGCAGCAGCCGGACCTCCTGAGCACAGCTCCGGGCATGCAGGGACACAGCAAGGCCCCTGCTCCCATATGGGTACAGGCTCAAACCTTGCTTTAATGCCCTGGCACAAATCACAGTTGTTTAGATCTTGTGTGTTGGCCTCAGTCTCTCTTCTGCTTGGAAACTCTCCACGTACCACATAATTTCTTGCCCTTAGAGCTGGATCCGCTTTTTTTCAGGGGGTGCTGATGAGGGCTGAGCCAGGCAGTCAGTGGGACACTCGCAAGGGAGCCCCCAGTTCTGGCACCTCCATGAGCTGCCAGTGGGCAGATCACTCACAAGCTGCTTTGGCATCCCCTGAATTCCGCAGACCCTCCCAATGTCCATGGGCATCAAAGTCCTTGGTCCTTCCTTGGGGGGAAAAAGGCATAAACACTGTCATACTGGAGAGCTGTACTGGGTCTGACTGGGATGAAGGTGACATTCTCCACAGCAGCCCAACACAATATGGTGTTGTGCTCTGGATTTGTGGCTAAAACAGTGTTGACTACACACAAATGTTCTGGCTACTGGTGAGCAGTGCTTGCACAGCGCCGAGGCTGGGAGTAGGCTGGGGGTGGGCAAGAGGTTGGGAGAGGACACAGCCAGGGCAGCTGACTCAAACAGACCACGGGGATATTCCACACCGTGTAACATCAAGCTCGGCAATAAAAGTTCATGGAAAGAAGGAAGGGGAGATGTTTGTGGTCAGTGCATTTGTCAGCCCAAACAACCATCACGCATGCTGAGGCGCTGCTTCCCAGGAAGTGGTTGCCTATCTGCCTGCCGATGGGAAGTAGAGAATTAATTCCTTTTTCTGCTTTGCTTGCAAGTGCAGCTTTTGCTTTCCCTATTAAACTGTCATTATACCAACCCATGAGTCTTCTTAGCTTTCTTCTATTTTCTCCCCATCCTTTGGGAAACAGAACCGAGTGAGCAGCTGGGTGGGCATTTGGTTGATGGCCAGGGTCAATCCACCACAAGAGCTGACAGCCTTGTTCATTCCAAAAAGAGAAAAGACTGAAAAATCAGGTAAAATGGGGGGGGGGGAAAAAACCACCAAAAAAACCCAAACAAGCTAGTTTACAAACAAACCTACCGCTACAGAGGCAATTGTACAGCTCTGGTGACTGATGGCTTTGAGATGGGCATCTATGGGCTGTGTCCCAGGTCAAACCACTGCTACTTGTTTCTGTGGGAGAGCAGTGTGGTCTGTGGGCAGGATTACTTTTTGGTTTTTTGAAGCCCATCTGCAGAAATGTGAGTGCAGGTGTTGGGATAAGGGGTAGACTGTCATCTTTTCTAGCTGCCACTCTCACTTCAGCCTAGAGGTGACAACAGAGGTTGCTGTTGTGGAAGCTGCTGCCCCTGCTTTCCTGACATGGAGCCTGTTTGTGCCATCACCTCTTCTCTTCCTCATCCTTGGAGGGGCATGAAAGCCCCTGAATTCTGCCCACTTATGCCTAAGACAGTCTGAAATCAAATAGATGAGTTTGGAAAAATTACTATCTTGTAGATAAATGGAGAAACACCTCTCAACCAGGATATCTTCTCATTTGGGAAAAACAACTTTAAAAACCCCACAAATTCAGTTCTTTGAAGATAAATGTTTATCCTGAGGAGGCTAACATCTGTCCAAGCTCCCTGGCAGTATCACTGCTGGGAACCACTGTGTTTAGCTAATGCCAGGTTGGAGTTTGGTGTTACGTTTCTTCGCTCTGCTCTGAGCTTTTGGTGGTGGCAAATGCCTGCAGCTAACAGTTGTGAAAGGAGATGAGAAACGTAACGGGAATGTCCAGGGACCAGACACTTCCTTTTCCCTCCACCAGCAGTTACCCCCAGGCCTGTGACTTTGAGGCAGCTGTGGTCTGTTTATGACCCTTGGTTCAGAGGTGGTGCACCTTTGCAATGAGAGCGTGAGGAGCTCCTTCTGCCCGGCACGAGCCACCGACGTCAGAGCGTAGGAAGGGAAGGGGTGAGCCGGAGGACTTCAGGCTCTTCCCCGAGACGTCGGCAGAGCATTTCGGGGGACGCACGATAAGCAGCAGGAGGGAGAGGGACCAGGGCTTCCTAGCAGAGAGCCTGGAGGGTGAGGCTGATGGCCCAGCAGACATGCCCCATAACGTGCTGGAAACTGCTACTCTATTAATAATCCCATTGTTTCAGCAAACCTTCAACCTAGGGAGACTGCACCGAATCAGCAGTTTCTTTTCTTTTTTTCTTTCCTGATTTAGTAACCCCAATTGCACAACCAGAGTCAATCTATTGCTGCAGCCAGTGATGGTGCAGCGAGAAATGAAAGACAGCAGCAAGCAGGCCGGGGGCAGCGGCAGCGAGCGCACGCAAAGGCTGAGCGAGTGTGTCGGTACGTGATCTCTGACGTCTGTGGCACGGCCGAGACCCCTGGCACCACGAGCACAGGGAAATCTGCCGCCTGTTCGCGGAGGCTGACATCCAGATGGACACACACCGCGACGCTCCCAGGCAGCCAGATGCTCACCTGACTGATGGGAATGTGGCAGGACGCAGAGCGGCATGGGGCTACATCAACTAGAAATAAGGGGAGAATTAAATTTGACCAGCTGGGTAGGCAACCGCAGCTGGCGGGCAAAGATGCGTGGGATCATGACTTTGCTATTGACTCTCCCAAAATAGCTAAGTGGAGAATTGGACTTTGAACCCCGAAGCAGTGCAGATTGGGACTGACAAAATCGAGGGTCTCTACCCCTGCTTTTACACCCGTGCCACCTGGGCCATTGAGAAAGGCATGGCCACAGCATGTCCACGAGGGGTGGGAAAACATACCCCTGAACTTCTTTCTCAGGGAAGGAGGGCACAAAGATCTCATTGCACCTTTTGCCTTTCAGAGAGGCTTTTGAAAACTGCAGTTGCCAGCTTCTTTTTAATACTTTTGAAGTAAAATGGATTTGCCTAGAAGTGTTGTTAAAAGCCTCTCTGCTGTAAATCTGCTGTCTGCATGCACCTGAATCACATCAATCTCTATAAACATCTACTTGGCAACACAAGTGCAGTCATGCCCAGCTCATCGCCTGGCCCAGCAAGAGTAGATGGTTTCAGGCTTGCGTAGAGTGGTCAGCTGAACCACCCAAACCATCAGAAATGGGCTGGATATGAGCCCTTACCTCAGTGGGGAGGCGATGCCCCGAAGGGAGAGGATGCACAGGTAGTTACTATGGCTCAGGTGATCGGTGGTAACGTCTCAAGCCACTCCAAGGGGGTATCTGAGCCCTTCACAACGAAGCAGATGATCCCAATTCCTACACAGTGTGTAGCAGAACATATGATATGGGAGGACTCCTCTTCCTCCCTGCTGGTGCCAAACCAGGTCACAGCTGCACAAGCACATTTGAAAGGAGAACGCAGAAGTGGATTTAAAAATCCCCACATATTTTTGGTTTAAGCCTTTAAGCAATCTATACTTGAGGTGCAGAATAGAGGGCTTCATTCCGCACTGGGCCATCAGGGTGTGGATTTCCAGCTCACGTCCACCTGACGCTTACGCCACGCTTTCTTCCACGGCCATGCAAAGCGGCGAGGACCCAGCAGCCCCGCGGGTGGGCACGGACCCGCGGCCCAAGAGAGGACGGTGTGATGGGGACTGCCCCGTGCCTGGGAGAGGGCAGCAGCACGCGGCGGTGGCAGCGTGCATGCGGAGGGCTCTGCCCGGCACCTACCAGCGGCTCTTGCCTGGGGGCTTGGGTAAGTGGCTTCGCTTTGCAAAATCAAAATCGACCCTGGCACAAATGCAGACGCCAAAAGACCAAATGTCACGGCGAGGTCTGCTGGCGTGAGTTTTACAGGATGTGAAGAAAGAAGCGGTGAGGTGGAGGAATTGCGTCTGTGGGTATGGAAAATGGGTCAGGGAGGAAGCAGGGGTTGGAGAGAGCCTCGGCAAGGAGGCTGAAAGTGTCTCTTCTCCATTACACCCCAAACCCATTTAGGCTTCAGCATCCCCCCTGAACCTGGGATCTTCTTGGCTACGTGAGGAGGTTTACTTTTGTTAGGAGGGAAATGGCCACCTCATCCCCAACCCCACTAAAGTGCAGAGATGTTGAATAACTCCGGGTTGAACCTCTTGCAGGATCCTGCCCGAGGCTCTGTGGACTCGGTGTCCCCAGGCGAGCACAGAAGAACAGCTGAACATCTTAGCTGTGGGATTTTTTGAGGAACTGTTCAAATTACCACATCAAAGTTCTCACAAGTCTATAAAAACTGAACAGATAGCAAAAACATATCAGAAAGCATATCAAATCCGGATGCAGATAGGAAGTCCCTTCAGTTCTTCATTGTCCATAATCTGACAAGGCTTTAGGTTAGTCACAAGAAATTTGTCATGAAAATTAAAGACAGATACGGGGAAGATGGAAATTTGAGTAATATGAACACTTTCAGTATTTCAGACCACACTGGGTTTCCCTCAGCTGCTACCACAACCTTTGAGATAAGTGGTAAGATTTCTTTTTATTAAATGGATTGATATGGATTTTATCTAGTCTATGAAGAAAGCAGCACATAAAAATGAAATATTGCATTTATGCTGCATATTAAATGCTTTTTACAGTGATTTTTCTAGTAAATTAACTGCCATTTAAAAAAAGAAGTATGTGAAAATGTCCTTTCTAGCCAAAAGCTGATGTTGAGCATCAGAAAAAATTAGGTTTTTTCCTGTTTTAGAAAATGCCTAATTTCACTGAGTAGAACTTTCATGTCTTAATAGTTAAGATACTGAACTGAGATCCAATAAAAAAAGTAAGTTTATGAATTTTTAGCTGAATATAAATACTTCATTGCTGACTAAACCATTCTATTGTAAAACTAATTAAATCATTGTACTCTTTTAAAAATAAGACTTTAAAGTCCTGATTACAGTAACTTGAAAAATACTCAATTAAGTGTAACTTACTGAATGTCTGAAATAGTTATTAATGCTTCTGAAATACTTTTTTCTCCCTAAAGGCCAAAATTCGACAAAGCAGTTTATTTCTTTTACACTTGCTGGTGACGATTTGTTTTAAACGTTACAACTTGTTTTCATTTGTTCTGCAGTTCAGTTTATTATTGATTTTTCATTTGTTTTGATGTGTACATGCATCAGTTGGAATCGCATGTATGCAGTGCTCTGGATGGAGAGGGCATGTGCTTTGAGCAACCCTCTTCGAATGGCAGCCTGGCGCAACTAAAAGCGATGGAAACAGGGAGTTTATTGATGCAGAAAGGAGAGAACTACCACATTGATACTGTTATAGGCTGGATTAAGTCTTGATGCAAGTGAGCTGGTTAAATTGCCTAAGGACAAGTTGGCCAAGTGAATTGCAGTGCAGAGCCCAGGTGAGAGGAGGGCATCCATCCTGCCTTGCCTGCAGGACCTGGCAGTCTCGCAGAGAGACCTCGCTGCTCCCCGTCGCTGGAAAGCACGGCTAATTTATTGTGGCCAAGCCTGAAATGGCTGGAAGCGAGCAGCGTTTGTAGTAGCAGAGATGTGAGAGGATGTCTACACTACTTCTGTTGGTTTTTAGAGCCTCGAAGCCAAAGAAAGCCATCCACATGCTGTGCTCAGGCGACCCTCGGCATCTACCTGCTGCTGCTGACGGCCGGCCAGGGGCTGCTGGCGTACAAAGGTAACGCTGCAACCTTACTGCGGGCTTGACATCAAAAGACAGCTTTGCTGGGTGCTCTTGGGGGACATGGGCGAGCGGGGATGAGCACGCAGATAGGAAACCTCTGAGGGAGCACAGACGCTCCTCCACTCACCGCAAGTCAAAACAGCCGCTGCGGGAAACCATTCCCCCACCCTGGATATGTGCTTTGCATTTGCAAAAGCAGTCCTGGCTGCACCCCTGGCTGCAGCAAGGACCGGCACATGAAAACCACCTCCCCAGGTCAAACAGTGGTGATGTTTAACCCCAGGTGTCATCCATGGGTGCTGAGGAGCCGCTCTGACGAACGGGCATTTCCCAGCCGGATCGGGCAGGGAGTATTCACTACACGGACCTTTTGTTTCCTCAGTGTTTAAGATGCAGAAAGAGCTATTGAAACTTCAAGAACTAAATACCTCCTATACAGAAGAGAATATGGAAAGCTCCTTTACCAACAAACTGTTTTCGGAGAGAAACTCTATAGAGGAGTACATGGGACATGAAGAAAACTGGAGGAGAAGCTTAGAAGAGGAAATCACCATAATTAAAAGCAGCAATGCAAACCTGATGATGATGATGAACAACATCACCCTGGTTACAGGTATGGCTCCATTTCTCCATGCTGGCTGTACAGTGGGGAGAGCTGGTTCCTCTGCACCACTGGCAAATCTGAGCCAAAAACCTAGTTCAGATGAACAAATATCTAGGGCAAGATTTGATCTTCCTGTCAGCTAGCGATGCCCCAGTGCCCGGGCTTGGACACTCGCTCCAGACGCCCTGGCCGGGGAGCTGGACACACCTGGAGAAGCTGGAGCACAGCCCTGTGCAGCCCCCCTGGATCCCACTGCAGCTGCACACACGGCTCCGGGCTGTGTCTTCAGCCCAGACCTCAAGCCTATCAACTCCATACTGGTATGTTCCTGACTGAGTGCTGGCTACTGAAAAATATCCATTAAATATTTATTTCAGGGCCTCCTGGACGCAAAGGAGATCCTGGTCCACCAGGTATGTTGGTAAATGAGCTGTAAGCAACTTTCCCTCTTTTCCTCTTTCTCTTTTTTTCCCCTAAGAGACCTGAAGTGTGGATTTGGGATTTCAGTCTCTAGACCCAGATCCTACCCAATGCGCAGACACTCAGTCCCTTGGCCATGAGGAGACCTGCTGCACCTTTTCACTGACCCCCTGGGAGCCTCAGCTTGCCCAAGTGCTCCCACAGAGGTCAGTGGCCACTATGGAGAAGCATTTTGGCTCTGCCTCCTCACTGCTACCCCACCAGAAAAGCTCAGGGGTGATGGAGGAACTGCACCTGGTCATTATCTGCAATAGCCATCCCAAATCTCCATGTGAGACAAGAGAGGACCGGTGAGGGTGTTTGTGTGCATCCAACGACCAGCAGATAGCTGAGCTTTCTGCCCCAGACATAGCAAGTCCTGCTGTCCAACTCATTCCAGGACAACTCAAGAAGACGTCCCTAGTCCCTGCTCTATAGGGCCCCAGCTGAACAGCGTGTGTAACAAACAGTGACAGATTTGGGACCTTGCCCACGACCGCACAGACTCAGGAATGAGCTGGGTGCAAGGGGTCCCCTCCACAGCCATGCACAAGCTGCTGCCCTGGGAACTTGGGGGTTTGGGGTAGAACTACACCCGCTGCAGGAGATAAATGTCTCCAGACTGTGAGGATGCAGCAAGTCCTAATCTAATGTTGGCTTTGAGCAGAGGTTGAACTAGGCAATGTCCAGAGAAACCAGAGTTTCTATGATCCTATGATGATGATCTAAGATGCAACCCTTGTTAGGTCAGGTCTGTATCTCATCCATCCCTAGTTCTTGGCTACACTGATGAGCTTTTCCGAAGAAAAAAAAATTAATACATTTTTAAAAAATCATGTTTTCATATCTTCCTGGCTGCACTTACAACATTGAAACAGCACCTCCCGCCAAGCACCGTTATTATACATCAGAGCCCAATAGTTCAGCGCATTTTCAGGAAAGATCTCCTCAAAGGCCCCCACGAGCTGGGCTTGGCTGGAGGACAGCTGGCCCCTGCCCAGCCACGCACTCAGCCGAGCTCCATGGACTTTACTCAAGCGGTTGTGCTGGTCCCTGCCAGCTGAAGATTGGCCTCAGTGGTGACTGAAGGCACATGCACAAAGGATGATTAAAAAATTCATCTCTTCTTCGCAGCCATTACTGCAAATAGATGATGTGTGTCAGCTGATATATGTATTTTACATCTCAGGGCTACAGGGACCACCGGGGACAAAGGGAGACCGAGGAATCCAAGGTAAGGCTTTTCTGACACCTGAATTACTTCTGTGGATGAACATAAAGTGGCTTTATGGATGATTTTATGGGCAATCTTGTCCTCAGTCAAGGTATAAGTCAGTAGGAATGTCATTGGAGTTGAAGGAAATAAGCCTACGTAGAACTAATATGAACAAAAGCAAAACTTAGCTGGAAAAAATCTTATTATAAAAGTCAATGTGCTCTGGTCACCGTGGGCCCGTTCCCCACTACCACCCACACCACTCTCAAGTACACGGAGAGCAGGGTTCGGTTCATGCCCGCAGCTGAGTGGCCTGGCCTGCTGCTGGCATTCACTAGACACGACACCCCATGAAGCGTCAGAAAAGCGGTGTTGTCCTTGCAGGCTTACATGGACTGCAGGGTGCGAAAGGGAGCAAAGGAGATCCCGGTCCTGCTGGCCCAAGTGGTGAACCAGGAGTGAGAGGAGCAAAAGGAGAGATGGGGATTGCAGGTAAGACTTCTTCCCTATCTCAACATTTTTAAGATTCTTCCATGTATTCCTGTTTAAACTCATTCTACTTAAAACACCAGAAGAAGTCTTCGTAGGTCAAATACTTCATAAAAATCCAGGCAGCCCTGAGTGTGGCTCGCCAGTCAATGAAGGAGCTGGATGCACAGGACACTCGACCTGATCTGAAGGGATTTCATTTCGTGTCATGCTCCAGCAAAGCCCCCAAAGGAGGGCTGGAGGAAGGGACGTGCAAAATGTTGACTGCACCATGGAAGTCTCTTTATAGAGTGACCTTTGTCTAACAAAAGCCACAGGTATTCAATTATCAGCCTATCCCAGATTAAAGCAGCGGTGTTTGCAGTAGGATTTTCATGGTATAAGATAATAATATAATTTATATGCACAAGTATGTGGATGTTAGTCCTCACTTTAGTAAAACCTGTTTCTGAGAACTTTATATCTTATATAAGCCTCACTTTTATACACCATAAGTAGAAGAGTTACGCACCATGTTTCTCCCGTGTAACATGCATTAGTGGGCATCTCCTGGATAGCTGTTATTCAGTGGTCTTACATGGGCTGCACCCAGAGAGGAAAGGCTGAAAGCAGGATAGCAAAGGAAAGCACATGTGTGTGGTGCAGACGAGGGATGACAGTTGGACAGGTTGATTAGAGCTTCCTCAGATCTTCCCTCAGATCCCACATGCTCCAGTGCGCTCATTAGCACAAGTTGCTCCAGAAGAGAACAGTGAAAGTAGGAGGAGTACCAAAAGGCGAGGACTTGGGGATAATTATGGAGCAGAAAGATGAAGGAGATGTCAGTCTTTAAATGAGGCACTTGCAAATAATTCAGGTCTTTTGGAGCATGCTGATCACCTGTTCAGAGAAGAAAAGGCTAAGGGGAGATGCGGCATTTCCCTGGAAGCACAGGAGTGGAATACGCTGTCCTCCATCTCCGCTGTGGCTAGGAGAGGGGAAGGGTTCAGACTGCAGTAAGGGATATTTAACTAGAGAAGAAAACATTCTAGTGGTAGGGATCATTTGGGGAATAGAGTGGGGAGGTGTCATGGCACCACTGCAAGTCTTTAACAGTAGGTCAGACAAACATCTGGCCAGACAGTCTGGCAGACAGACTCTTGAGGTGCCATCCAGCCCTGTCCTCCTACAGCTTTATGGGAATGCCACCGAAGGGTAAATGCAGGTGTGAGGCCAAACTCTGCTACTGGTGCAGCTAGACAGAGGTGCTCCACCAGCTGCAGAGACAATGAATCTGTATTTTTGAACTCATACACATGTGCTGTGCTGTTTGATAGGTCTCCAAGGACAGAAAGGCGAAACAGGCAAGAAGGGAGACCCCGGGCCCCGTGGACCCATGGGTCCTCAGGGGCAGCAGGGAGTCCCAGGACTGCCTGGTTTCAATGGTAAGTGCAGAGGACACAGAGCAACCCACCGTCAGCGCAAGCGTGCCATGGTGGAGGGCTACTCTAGCTGAAGCGTTTGGCTAAGCCTCGTTAGCACTGATGCCAGGATTTCGTTACAGGTAGCACGGGGGAGCCTGGACGTCCTGGGCAGAAAGGAGAGGCAGGTAAGGAGTACAGAAGGTGCAGTTTCTTCTAGAGATGTGAGACCAATCTCTTTTAGATGATGCTTCATGATGAGGAAAACTGCAGCCAGGCTAGATCCCAGCATGGGTAAGAGAAGATGATTAGATGAAGAAACCATGCCAATGTTGTGCAGACCCATCCCACAGCCTCGGCTGTCTCATCTGGACCCCACTCACTGTGCAGGAGAAGGAGAGGGAAAGAAGGGTCCTGTACTGTGGAGGGCCATGTCCTCCTTCCTGACACGTGTACACACACAAGGGCAAAAATTGGCTGCTCTTTCAGGAAAGCATTTGTGCCTCTCAAGGCTGACAGTCTGCAAGGACCTGGGTCCATACAGCCTTTCACTGCAGACCATGCCTCACTGCACCGCTAAGATCAGCACTGCCAGGGGAGTACTGCAATTCGGAGAGACCCAGCGTTTGTTTTGCTTTCATAGGGTCAACTCAATCTGCGCAGTGCAGGGGCTGGTGATTGAACTATCTTTCTTTTTTCTCCTTCCTATGTTGTGTTGCATTTCACATGTGCTGCTTTTGCTCAACCTGAAGGCGTAACTGGGCAACGTGGACCTGTAGGAATTCCTGGCCTTGAGGGCAGACCTGGTCAGAAAGGGGAGAAGGGGGACCACGGGCTCAATGGTATTCCAGGTACAACGTTACGCAAACCCATAGCTCACTGACCTCCTCCTCTGCCCTCGCTTTGTGTGATGGCTTCACCCTTACTGATGTGTTTTTAATTGTAGGAGTACCAGGCATTGCAGGACTCAGAGGTGAAAAGGGAGACAGAGGAGTAACAGGTAAAGGAGAATAAAACAGGTTTGGGGTCAACAATATGCATCATGCAGACACTGGAAAGGGATCTGAAACAGCAAGGAGGAGATTTGTTGAGTCCTGTTCTTGGAGTCCCAACGCAACCCGGGATGCCATGGTGGGCCTGGGCCTCTTCCAGACTGCGGGGAGGGTAGCTACTCACTGGGGGGGTTCTGTCAACCACCTGTAACAGGCATGAGGAGGTGATGTTGCCTGCATTTTTGTATAAATAGAAAACACACAAACAAAGCAGCAGTTTAAGATAAACCAGACAACAACCTCTCTACCTTGGAGCTAAAGACAAATTTTACTGGCTGTAAATCTGATGGGGAAGAGTATTCACTAGCAACCATCTGTCCTGGCCTCCTCTGTAGCGTTGCAGGAAGAGATATCTTCAGAGGCCAACTTAAAGAACATAACCCAGGCCTTTTCTTTGACCTTCCATCTGAAGAAGGCCACCTCTCTGTCCCAGGCACCCAAACGATAGGCTGACATTCTGCAGTACAAGCCTATTCTGGTGTATTTCTCTTGAATCAACCTTCTTAACCCTGAATTTATATAGTGCACACAACCTCTCATCTCCATCAGGAGGTGACAAAGGTCCAAGTGCTGCACTATTCTGCATTCATTGATACCTGGGTGATAGGGATGGGAGTCACCTGGCCCAACATTAAGTGGTTGCACATGTCTGATGCACCTAAATTTACATGTCTAGGCTCTCTATAGGGTCAGTGAACACCCACCTGAAGGGAGGGTCTCTATCCCATCAGTGGAGTTTAGGATAAGAAATAAATGACCAGAAGTTGATCTACTTCAGGAGAAGATGATTCTTCACTGCATGTATTTTCTTTATCGACAAGGTCTGCACTGACTATAATGGGAAATAAGACACTCACTTCAGAAATAGATGCCTATAGTGTAGCCAGCTAAACTAGATGAGTTGAAATCCATCATAAATTCTAGTTTGTATAAGCTTTTATAAATGTATAAATATCTGCCATATTTTTGTTTGTTTGTTTGTTTGTTTGTTTTGATGATCTTAGGTGTTCCAGGGGAAAAGGGAGCAAAGGGAGACCAGGGCCTGCCAGGTAAACCCTTGTTCGACTGCATGACTTACTCTGATGATGCAAAGAACTTTAAATGCCATGTTCCACTTCTCCGCGTCAATGTGAAATGCTCATCACTTACTTTCCTTGGGAAGAGACAAAGGCAATGACTTTCTTGCTTTCCACCCAGGCAGCCCAGGCGTAACTGGTCAAAAAGGAAGCAAGGGTGATCATGGCAGTCAGGGTCCAAAAGGAGAACCAGGAGTAAAAGGAGCCAAGGGAAGCTATGGAATCCCTGGTAAGGCTGTTTGCCACGGGGTCTGTGGAGCTGAGGGTGCATTTGGGTTTGGGACTATACATCACAGGCTGGCACAAGCTGCTCTGGGGCATGTTTACAGAGCTCATTTGGAGGAGGTCAACAGACAGAGCAGTCTTCCCAAAAGATGAACGTGCAGAATGTCACATTTACACCTTGGGAGGTGTGCTAAAAGACATGCAAGTAAACAGCTGCATTAGATTTTCTCAAATCCCTGGTCTTACAGAAAACTGGAACAATCCATGTTGCTCTTTTGCTTTGTACAGAGACATCTTGCAGCATACCATGCTGCTGAGATAAATCCCATGTAAACGCGGTAGTCAGGACCACAGAAGTGGAAACACCAGGGCTATTTAACTACGCCTTGCTAATTGTAGGACACAAAAATAGTTCAACAGGGCCAACACTACAGCTACTCCGCATCCTTACCCTCAGCAGGCCACGGGAAGCAACCAGTGCTCCAGATGCTATTTCTTTTAATTATTCACACAGAACAGTATGAGAGTCCTCAGAAATAAAATAAACTAGAGCCCCTGTGGGACCCCTTCAAGCACTCCTCTGCTGGAGCTTTGCCTCTGGAGAAGGGGAAAAGTGTACCTGGGGTGACCCCAGGTTAGGGACTGCCCTCTGGGTGGGTCTGATCTCCTGGTCCCCAGAAGGAGACAGCCATGTGTGCTTTGTGGAGGTAGCTTTTGCGGGAAGAGCCCACTGGGTTTTTTCAAACACCCCTGCTGTCAAGACCAGGATGCTACCCAGAAATGTGGAGGGCTGTTGGGAGTGGCTTTCTGCTGTCCCACGGCAGCACCTGAAGAGCAAACCCCATGATGTAGATCTTCCTGCAAGTACTGTGGGAGATACCATGCCAGCTTCTGGAGACCCAAAAGGCCACCAGAGATGTCATTTTACAGGTAGTAGTGGGAATAAGACACATTTCCAACAAGTGAGTGGATGGGATTTTGCAAGTGGCCCTTTTCTTGGGTCACATGTTAGGAAGACTTCGGTGTATGTTATCCTACTTTTCTTGCCATGTTTTTTTTACATACCCTTAGTCACTTCAGGGGGTCCATTTCACAGGGGGATGGAGCCCTCATATCTCTGACTCACCCAATTATTCAGAAAAAGTTAATAACTGGATTTTCCCCTAAACAGCTGTCAAATATTTGCTTTTTTTCATTTGGAACAGGTCCCCCAGGAATGAAAGGGAGCAAAGGTGAAAAGGGAGAAGGTACTGGACTCTTATTTCTTCTTCTCTCGCTTTCTGGCATCAAAGCCATCTGAGGTCCAACGTCCCCTCCTGCGCACACTGGTTAACCCACAGCATGGCTACCAATACCGAGGGGTCCATGCTCTGAGCTGCAGCCTGGTGTCTCCAGACCCAGGAGAGGGCCTTGATTTGTTCAGATTTGAGCTACCAGTAACTTCTGGTCCCATGCTGGCTACAGCCATGGAGACGGGAATATTCGTCCAGTTTGGGCAGTCACTGCTTCTGTCTTTCAATGTGCTTTTTTCCTCATGCCTGTATGACCAGTAGAGTTATTTTCTTCTCCCCTGAACTGCCAGGCAACTTCAATCCTGTTGTACGAATTGCGGAAGGGGGCAGGAGGGGCCGCGTGGAAGTCTTTCACCAAGGGACCTGGGGAACAATATGTGATGATGGCTGGAGCACCCAAGATGCCAGTGTGGTCTGCCGAATGCTGGGATATAGACGTGCAATCGCCACCTTCACAGCCACAGCAGGTGAGTCCACAACAGCCTTCCACCTCCCCAGGCCTGGCACAGGAGGTTGCGCACACTCAGAAAGCACTTCAGCAAGGTCCTCTACATGAGCCAAGAGGATCTCCTCAAAGGGGCAGCTCATTCCCCTTGGGATAGGGAGCTGCATGTCAAGTGCTGCTTGAACTGTGCCCAAAGGCTTGATTTCCAACAAGCCAACCATGCAACCCAACACATGCCTGCTTTCCACAGGGGGCTCTTTAGAAAAAAATGCACATTCCTCTTTCTTTTGTCCAACAGTTTTTTGTTTGTCTGTTTGTTTTAATTCATCTCCCAAAGGCACTGGACAAATTTGGCTCGATGACGTGAATTGCAGAGGGAATGAAGATTCAATTTTTGACTGTCCAAAGCCTGACTGGGGTGTGAACAACTGCTCCCACAGCGAGGATGCTGGCGTGGAGTGCATTTGATGGGACACAGAGGCTGCCCTGGGAGCCGCTGCCCACCTCTGCTCTCTGTGGAGCTCTTCTTCATAACGCGAACCCAATTTCATCAGGTTGTGCTTATAGTCTCTTTACCAGGTTGTAAAAACATTGACAGAGAAAGCTGAATTTTCCATAAATTGGTAACAGTTGCAGGACCCACAGGTAACCTGAAACATCCCAGCTATCACGAAACAACCGGAGCTCAGGCACGTGAGCCAGTTCACAGCTTTTCCAGTTAGCTGACATCAGCTCATCTGCCGTAGCTCACATGTGTGTGACCTCTAAGTCCACGGGGGAGGAGAGATGGTCCACTTCAGCTTAGTGCAGTAAGAGAGAACAGGATCAGCGTGCAGAAAGGGGCAGCTGCTGCAGCTGCGATGGCACGTCCATCTTCATCACAGTACAGTTGTGAATCCGAGCCTAAAACCCCCAGTGAGGTGCATACACCCAAGACAGCAGATGCTCAGAAATCATCAGATGATGTCTCTGGCATGAAAATATAAATGGTCTCCAGAAACAATGCTGATCACAGGTTAAAGTGCAAAAATAAGTGCCTGGGATCTAGGTGTGGTGCTACCCTGGTTTAGCACAGACCTTGCTTTTGACCTCGGCCAAGTCCCCTGCCTTCTCTGTCAGTGTTTCCTAACCTGTCCCCAGGAGCAATACCCCTTACTTTATCTGATGTATAAAGCTAAGTGTTTCATACCTTTAGAAATTAGATGCTCCAGTAAAGCAAAGGGATGACAAATACAAGCAATTTAACTTCCAGAATGAAAATATGGACCCTAAACCAAAGGCTTCTACTTAAATGAAAGTCTTATATGTGTCTGAGATAACAACTGAAAGGCTTCTTTTTATGGCCTAAATCTTCCCCTTTTCCACCAGCACGGGGCATTCAGCAGGTGACAAGCAGCCTGTGTACATGTAGCTGAGCACATCACAACAACCTGCTTGCAGATATTTGATTTAAAATGTCAGAAATACGTGTAAGTGACCCCACATCTCTGCCAAATGTTAGACATAATTGCATTTGTCTACACAGCTTCAAAACTTGCTTTTAGTGCTTAGAAATCCAGATATAAGTGGAAAAATCAAGCAGTGCTGGTAAGAGCAGCAGGCGATGGGGCATCCAGGGCCAATGTGAGTGAGAAGACACAGCACTGTGCAGGGTGCAACAGTGCAGTCTGCAACACAGTTCATCACCATTTTGAACCAGAGGAAATGTTTGTTACGGGGTCTCAGGCCTCGGGAAGGAAGTCTGGAAAATCCCAGGAGTTTTCCACTACCCACTCTGATGCCTTTGACAGCAGGAAAATGAAAAGAGACACTTGTCATTCCTGGCTCTGGTTTAGAGGACACAAGGAGCACCTGCCACAAACCACGGGTGAAACCTGCTGAATGACAACTGTTTCAAAGCTGGTGGAAGCAGACAGCAGCTCATCTGCATGAGAACAGACAAAAGCTCACTGTTCTGGTAGGGACCCCCACCAGCACTAGCAGCATGCTGAGTACCGGCACTTGGGCTTACACAGCTATCTGCAGGGCTCCCACGGACAGTGCTGAGCCTGCGCGGGTTCCTTTCATCTTTTTTTGTGTGGCAGTATGTAAATAAAGCATTTCCACTGTCTGGAAATAAAGGATTTACAAGCTGTATTCATGTTTTGATACATCAGCACGTGGTGCTTATACTCCCACTTTCTCACTTTCCTTGCTAATGGGGTACGTTCCTCGCCGTTTTTCAGGCTAAATGCTGAGACATTTGATTTTTTCATCCGGCAAAACTGCCACTGAAGGGAAAGTCACCATGTCTCCAGTGATGACCCTTTGGCTGGACTTAAATCCCCATAAATCTCCTTTTTGGAGAATGGGCATGCAGAAAATAGCAGTTGTGCCAGGATTAGGTTCAGGGCACCAGCGGTTAGATCTGCGTGCCCAGGGCAAAGGACACCATAGTCCAGCCCATCTGCTCCTAAGCACAGCAGGAACAGGTTGAACCCGAGCTACCGTCCAACAGTGTGGACAGAAACTGGAGCATGACGTGCTTAACCTACTCCCCTGCCACTTCTTCACCTTGCAGTGCAGGCGTAAAATCTGCAAAATTCGGAGTCAGAGGGATTTCCTAGCAGCCCGGGAGAGCCCATGCCAACACTGGCGTGTTCGGTGCCAAGTACACAAAATGTCATTTATCTTGCAGGGACTAAAGGAGGAAGGGGAAGGGCTCGAGGTGGCTCAGGCAGGCACACAGCCAGGGCGATGGCTGTGGGGCTGGGAATGCCGCTGCTAAAGGGGAATGGGCCAAAACATGCAGCTGCCTGGCAGCATTGGCATAGCCCCCTCCGTTCAGCGGGGATGCAGGAATCAGTAGAGAAGTGTTTACACCAGTACAGTTCATTCTGGTCTGGGAAGGGAAACAGGAGCCTCAGGACCAGGACCTGTGTGAATACTACCGTGCTGGCAAAACCAGAGTTTGGCAGGAAAACAAACGTTGCCTTCATGAAACCACTCTGCATGCCCGGTCCGGAGAGGGAAGCCCAGCCAGCTGGGCGGAGAGCTGCGGGCACAAAGCTCACACAAGAATTAGAAACACAACCATTTCTGCCAAAGCAGAGCACGTCTGAGCTGCAAGGGAAGAATGGAGCCCAGTGGAGGGTGTGCCACCTGCAAGAAAAAGCATCCTCGCCGGGGACCGCTGTGGCCGAGTCATGGTGCCCATGATTTTTCCCACTCCCTGACTGTGTCAGTCCTGACGGATCCTCCCGGAGAAGCGCTGCCCAGCTGTGAATAAACAGCAGAGGAAGCTAGGTGGGTGGCAGCACAATTTACGTCTGATGCTCTTCTGCCCAAATCAGGGTGAAACCAGACAGAAGTCACTAATGTCATTAAAGCAGGAAGAAATTCTTCCCGGTTCCTGTAAGAGGTAGTAGGTAAGAGATGGAGGCTGTGAGACTTACGCTTCGGGCTTGTTTCCCAGAAATAAAAATCTGAAGTCCAGCTTTAGCAGATCCAGAAGTTCACACTAAATTCCAGACTTTTAGTTCAAATCGCAGATGCCTGCAGCAGCTCCTCACCTGATACAAATCGCCATACTCACTGCTGTGGTTGTGTTTTGGTAAGAAAAGCCCTTATTTAATTAAAAAAAAAAAAAATAAAAAACAACAACATGTCGATTCTTGTGTCAAATAAACTTTTCCCAGCAAGGACCTATAGCTGACAGGGGACCTGCGGGAGGACCCCCGGCTACCGCCCCAGTAACCCACCAGTGCTGAACCGCCGCGACCTCCCACAGCCACCTCCACGGACGACGTGTGTTTATTAAAAATGCTCCTTCCCGACACTAAGGGGAGCTCAAGGGCCGCCACCCGCTCCGAGGCCGCCGAGCCGAGCCGAGCCCGCCCCGTCCCGGGGGCTCCCCCCCCCGCCGGCCGCCATGTTGGGAAGGCTGCTGTTCAAACGACGCATCCCTCTTTCCTGCAGCTTTCTCTCACGGAGAACCGTGGCTCCTTGCGTATCCCGGGAACGGGAGGATGGCGGTGGCCGGAGGGTCCCGGTGATGCCCCCAACCTGTGTCACCGGGAAAGGACGAAATGTGGTTTAATTCTCTTCAACAGACTGAGGGCACAGGCAGCGAGGCCCTGAACCCGAGAACAGGGTGCTGGGTCTAAGGGGGGGTCCCAGTCTTTGGTAACTCCGGCTGGGGTCAACCAGTCCTCCCAGGAAGGGCTTTTGAAAAACCAAAGGGGAAAAAACCTTTGCGATTCAGTCTCTTGTGCCTGATGGTTTGTGAGAGGCTGCCAGGCAGTCAGGACAGCTGTACAGGTTTTTCTCTCCACTCTTAATAGCTAGAATCACTCTTTTTAAGGCAACCCCCCCAGATTTTGCCAGCGTGTCCGAGGTGTCCCCTCAGAGGGACAGAGGAGGGACAGCCCCACAGCTCGCCCCCAGCCTCGCCGCTGTGAGGGCAGGACACGAGTCTCTTCTACCACGTCACTAGTCATAGGACGAGAGGAAATGGCCTCCAGTTGCGCCAGGAGAGGTTTAGATTGGATATTAGGAAAAAATTCTTTACTAAGAGGGTTGTCAGGCATTGGAACAGGCTGCTCAGGGAAGTGGTGGAGTCACCATCCCTGGAGGTGTTCCAAAAACACGTAGATGTGGCACTTCAGGACGTGGTTTAGTGGGCATGGTGGTGTTGGGTTGACGGTTGGACTCGATGATCTCAAAGGTCTTTTCCAACCTAAACGCTTCTATGATTCTATGATAAGTCACAGCAGTGGCACTTGGAGCCTGAAACCCAGCACCGGGACCCCCGGGCAGCAGGTTTGGAGGGCACTCATGCCCCACGCATCCGCTTCTCCGGTCCGAGGGAAGGTCCATTGGGGCAGGAAGAGTGCCACAAGTCACCATGGGATAGTCAGTGAGCAACGAGAAAGCCTCTTGTGACTGCAAAAATGGGTAGCCCTGAGATGCAGAGGCAGGCTTGCGTGCCCACACCTCCTCCCTCCCCAAATACCCAGCTCAGTGCTAGTCGGCCCCAGCTTTTAAGTCTCCCAACTAACTGTCCTACGCTGCCCTAAAATAGCTATCTATAATAGCTAATAAGGAATTGTACAGGTTTGCTTATCATTCACTCCCAGCACCAATTAAAAAAAGATTCAGTTAAGCAAAATGCAATTACACTGTCATGGATAAAAGGGATACAATTAATTAAAAAGGAATACTTTCCCTTAGGAATGCTGTTATTTCCAGATCCTCCCATCCCTGTCCCTGACCACTCCTCGTGATCTGAGGAGATTTGGGGTGGGGAGAATTGGGGGGTTCGGGTAGATTGTCTCCCCATCTTGCTGACTCACATGCATTTCTGAGGTAAGTTAGCAAGACCCTTGAGGACACAAATCTTCTCTGGAGCCCTAAAACATCATTTCCAACATATCTGACGCTGTTCTGCCTGCTTTTCCAAGAAGGTGAACGTTTCATAGAGGCTGTCTGGCACCAAGCTGGGACTCCTCTCCTTTTGGGGAGAATACTGGGCTTTCTGTCAAATGTGATGGAATGGGGAGCAGCTGGAGATTGTGGGATACGTGCTGTGGCTGGAAGGATTTACCAAAATCCGCAGGGAAGCAGCTAAGGTGCAGTTTCCCGTCTGGTGTCCCTTGGGAAGGGAGGAGACGCGTGCCACCCCTCCCAGCCCGTGGCACAGGCAGGCACCCAGGCTGCTGGTTTCCCAGCCCTATGGTGGGGAGACACTTGGCCCCAACCAACACCTCTTCCACGGACAGCTGGATCCAGAAAGCTCAGCTCTGCAGAGAGGTGCAGCCTCCCAGCCCCACAGCTTTAGATCGTGGAGGATCCTGCTGAGAATGTGTGTTAATAAATAAAGAGCATTTATCTAACCATTGCCACGTCTCAATATTGACATAACTGTCAAACCACAAAAAAATGACACGGAAGAGAAGGCTGCTGGCTGCCAGTGGAGTTTGATGAGAGGTTGACTGCAATTCTCATAGCCTCGACAGAAGTCACATGCAATTCAAAGCACCACCCAGGCACACAGAGATGGTGAAGAGCAAAATGTTTACAAACTAAAAGCCAGTTCTCCAGGTTTCCAAAGCCTGAAGCTTATGCTGAATGCATCCGTAACACATCCTGCCTTAGCAAAATTATTGATGATTCCATTTGCAAATGTAAAAAAGGTGATTTCATTTGGCTCACAGCTAAGGAGTTGTTCTGTCTGAGGGTTGTTGTTTTTTAAAATACATTAAACCCATCACATTAAATGTCAACTGTAATAAAGGAATGACTGCTCTGCTCACATTATATACAGGTGAAAATTTTAATACGCATGCTGGCCATATCTAAAGATTAAACTCATCATGTAATATATGGGTCACTGATTGTATTTTCACCCCTCTCTTCTGAGGTCTTCTGTTGTTCATGGAGTAGAGATCATGTCGCTACAAATCTGCTGACACGTTTCTTAGCTTTTTCTGCTAAACATCATGGTAGAAGGCAGCAGCTGGCCTCAAAACCCTCAGATATTTTTTTCTGTTTCACTTGGTGTCAGAACTGGTCATGCTTTGCCTGGTTAACTCTCTTCCCATGGGCATGGTCCAATAAAGGCCCAACCAGCCATCCAGTTGGGCACACAAGCCCAAGCTACAGGAGTTTCTGATTCAAGAGAAGGGGACAGTTTGTCTCTCACTGGGACCAGTATGAAGCTGGAGCATGCACTGATGCAGGCAGCTGCTCTGCTGTGACGCAGAGCTGAATTTAACCCAAAGTATTTAAACAAACTGTTAGTGGTAGCTCCGAATGATTATCCATTTATTTCACTATTTGTCTTTTTCAAATGTGACCTAAAATCTATAAGTAATTAGTTATTGTACTGGCTACAGTATTGCAAAATGCTTCCCTTCATTTTTTATTCAGACTCTGAGCTATAACTCCAAAATCATTCTAGTCACACCAGCCTTCAAAGGTCTAAATGGGGAGGAAGGGGGGCTAACGCCTTAATATCTTTGAGATTTGCAAGAATATTTGAGGATTTTCTGGGGATTCAGTGCGAGATGAAAAAAACAGTTTTGCAGGCAAATAGAGGAACTTGTGCCTCCAGTTCAAAAGGAAAGACACATCCAAATGGAGAAAGATTTAAATGTTAAAGTGCTAAATAAACATTGCTATTCAACAGCGGTCTTTGTCTTTTGAGTCCTAGGTTAAAACCACTTCACAGGGACTATAAAAGCTCATTCCTCTCCTTTGCTGAAGCTAAATAAATTTTAACAGTACAAGTTCCAGAGTGAAGAAGAATTGTTCACCTAAAACTCCTTCCATGTCTTCCAGGTGCCACAGTGGGGGAAGGCAGGAGAGGACTTTGGGAACTGTTAAATAAATATGCCTTGTGAATAAGAAATTAGTACACAAATTGCATTTATTCTAGGTCCACTTTGTGTTTTGAGTAAATCCTAACAAATCAGTGGTGTTGCAAAGCTGCTGGTTCTACACCATCAGGGTATCAGCAGTACGACGGAGCACGGCTCTGCAATGACCTTGTATCTCGCTGCCTTAGGAAATCCCGCTGGAGTCGATGGATTCAGAGGGCTTTCAGGCTCGGGCCATAAATCACTCAAGATATGAATTACTGCCTTATTAGAGCAGCTTCATAACTGTAATTCCAGATAAATGCACAATTAGCCTGATCTCTTCTGATAACATGCCAACAGGAAAAAAAAATCATCTCCTACTAAGCTGACTAGCTATTCAAAGGAACTGCAGCAAACTTTCACAGATGTTAAGGCCAGTGGGACCATTATAATAATCTCATCTGACCTTCTGCACGGTACAGGGCAGAAGAACTCACCCAGGAGTTTCTGTGTCATTCTGAAGGTACAGCTTGTTTTCTAGGAACATGCCTTGTCTTGGTTGGAAGTTTTCTGAAAGCAGAGAAAGCACCATGTTCCTGAAAAACCACCATGTTCTTGCCACATTAGTTATTCTGCTAGCTCTCTCCCAGTAACTCCACTCTTAACCTGTGCTGGGACACCAGGAGCCAGCTGAGGCCCGTGAGCCACTGAATGTTGTTGCCTTAACTTTGTTCAGGCCAGGTTGAGGAGAAAAAAGAAGTTTTCCTTAACATAGTTAACTCCGCCCGGCAAGGACAAGCCCACAACCAGGTTTTGGAAGAGCTACTGTACCAGGCAAGCAGCACACCTATAAAGGGATGCTAACACCCTTGCTAGAGTTAAGAGAAAAGAAGAATGTGCGGCATGTGCCAAGATCAAACTGAAGGTGACCTTGATGGCTTTACTCCTGTTCAGCATCTGAAAGGGAATTTCTGGAAGGTTTTTGCTACGGTAGCTGGGGCTCACACAAGCAGTGGGCCTCTGCTGTTGCTTTGATTGTGCAGTTGCTCTGTTTTTAAAGGAGATGCTTTGACTTTACAGAGTAGTGATGTGAGAAGCTCGGTAGGGGTGGAAGGCTCTCAACACACTTCTGAGGCCCTCAAACTCTTTCCTGGGTGGAAATGAGATCAAACTAAACCTCAGTGGCACTGTTTGCATGAGTAACGCTAATCCCAGTTACCTAGGGCTGCATGATGAGGGTCCCAGGGCTAAAAGAACAAGGGTGGTTTTTGCCAGGCATGGGTAGAGACTGTTGACTCAACTTGCAGGGCTATAAAATTTCTCTAGTAACAAGCAGGGACAGACTCCTACAGCAATGCTGGAGGGAAGGGAAATACCCTGTCTCTGAGAATCTAGTTATTTCAATCAGCCTGGAAGAGCTGCACAACACTATAAATGGATCTGGCTGCGGTTAAGGGATAGATGGGCGGAGGAAGAACACCCTTCGCTTCTCCTGTGTTTACGCTCCAAAACTGCAAGATTAAGAGTGGGGAAGTCCCCTACTCCCAGTTTATTTGCTTTAGAGGCCCTTTTGAGGCCCCTGTGCAAGCTGGCATGGGGAGGGCAGACGATGGGAGAGAAGCGTCACTTTTCCAAGGGCTGCAGTGACCGCAGTGCTGTGGGTCACTCTGACTTTCCACTTCTTGGACTAGGAAATGTGGAAAAAAAAGTCACTTTTTCAGCATTTTCCTTTTGTTGCTCCCGGATGTGCAGTGCCACTTCCAATTACGGGCCAGCGTGTCAGTGGTGACCTGCCCCGGTGCGACGTGCTGTGACCCCATGGGGCAGACACAGCGCGCTGAGGATGCGAAAATAAAATGTACAGTCTTCGGTAAACATGTGGGGCCGTGCCTGGTGAGGGGGTCCTGGGTGATGAGACTTCAGTAAAAGGCCTCCAAGCATCACCCAGCATGGGAGATGAAGCAGAGAGTTGTGACCTGGGTCACGTCTGCAGCTGGTATAAATCAACATTGCTCTGTTGATATCTGTGGAGCTAGACAAACTTGCTCATGCTACAAATTCAGCCCTTTTTTGTTCATTTTTGTTTTGCCCAGCTCTTTTGAACTCTGCTTAGCTCCCAGAAAAGCTGTTATAATAATATGCTATATGTGCCCTTCAGTGGTTAAGACATTTTACAAGCGCCAGTCCACTCTTTTTCTCCAGTATCTTCTATAATACACTTACAAAAACCATTTCTGCGGAGTGGGGCCACTTCTCTGATGGTGATGTGATCCCTTTGTATGGGCTTGGGTGTAGATTTACACTAGCAATGGCCACACACACTGGCAGTGACCAAAACGTTCATGTAATGAGCTGCTGAGGCTCACACAAGGCGGTAATGAGAGGAACAAGTCCAGGTGCTGCATGTCTCCAGTCTCTCAAATATTTTAAGAGTAGTTTGGGATATGCAATCCCCATCATGTGCACTTTCGTGATCTCCCTTTTGCATGTTAGCATGTGGTTGCTCCTGGCCAGTCAAACAGTAAGAAAAGCCCGTAAATATGAGTAGTGAGAAGGATGAGCCCTTTCCTTTTACGGCAAAGCTTGGCATATAGACCAAAAGACAGCCTTTGCTTGGTACATCAGAAGATAGAAACTCACACGCTATATGAGATCCATGACAAATCAGACAAGCTGTTGTGCAAAGGAAAAGTCTCTAGAACAAACATCCCTTGAGAGATTCACAAAGTTGCTTCATCTAGAAATGGATGACACCAGAAAAGTAAGGGGTAAAGTGGATTTTAGCATCCTCCCATGCTCACTATGCTAGGTGAGCATGTCTTTAGGCCTTCTGGCTTTATCCTAGAAAGTACAGATGAAAATCCCACCAGGATGTGCCTTTCCAACTAGCTCTCTGTATGTAACAGGAAAACAGCATAAGGGGTGGGGTTTTTTTAGAAAAAAGTTCATCAAATCCATATCCATGTTCCTCATGGAGATACTTGTGTGGTTGTTCTGCTAAAGGAGGCATCTTCTGGGTGGAATGAAAAGATACAAACAGTTTCTATGTTGAATTTCACCCAGTCATGAGATAAGAGGAAGAAGGAGAAATGACTGTAGGAAGGCCCTGTGAACACCGTATCTGTGCTGGTCTGCAGGTGTTTCATGTGCACTAGATAATAAAATGAGGACTGCAGTTTTATTAATCCACGCTGGATCTCTGCCAGACCCAGGACTGCTGTTCTTGCAGACGCAGACTTCAGAGCACCTTCTTCAAACTCTGCTTCCTCTTCTAGGATCCCAAGTGGAAGCTCCAGCATGGTCCAAAAGCCTGGAGCAATTTTCCTTTGCTCCTAAACTGGAGCTGGGGTGTGCGTTGCCCCTCACCTCCCTCAACACCCAGGGAAGGGAAAAAAAAATTGAAAGAAACTTTTAAAGAAACACTGCCTTACACAGTCACTGCAGGACACATGGGATAAGCTCTGAAGCTGGCAACACACGAGGCCATCGAGCAAGGGAGAGACCGAGCTCTGTCTCGGCTGATGTGAAGTGCACATTTCCCCCACGCACCTGCAGAAGGGAGGCAATGCCAGGGTGGTTTGTCTTCTTCGAGGAACTCATTTAGCACTTCTGGTTATACTCAGCTGGCTGGTTCCTTCCCTGACATTTACTTCACAAAATTTGGAGCTTCCCTTAGAGGGTCTTTCTGGAGTTTATTCCAGCTATGAGTCAGAGGCTAAGTGCCTCCCAGAGCCAGACTATTCTGCTCCTTTGAGTCCCTCTTGGCAGTTATTTCACCCGTAAAAGAAGTCTCATTCCAGTTCTTTACCTCCCCTCGCAAACACAGAGACCGCTCAGGGCCATGTGCTTCCCGTCCATCACTCAGCACAGCTCCCATCAGCTCTATCAGCCGCTGATAGCCCAGAAGCAGCAGCCAGGGCTGGACATTGCCAAGGGGCTTTCTGGAGTCTGGGTGACATTTATAAATCCTTCGCTATCTCCTTTTCCCAGCCAGTCATAACCCTTTGGTGGGCACAGTTTCCCAGTGCGGGACCCATGAAAAAGCCCACCTTGTCCCCATTTCCCCACCTGCTCCCCACATAGCCCCATCTGAAATCCGATCTGAACTCCCCAACCAGTTGCTCCTTAAATCTGGAGGGAGAAAATTCAGGGTGAGACAGGAGTCTTTTTTGCAATAAAAGGTGCAAGAAATAATGTCATCATCTGGAAAGCAGATGGTACTACTGAGAGCAGAGAGGACTTAACTCAGGACTGAGAAAGCTTCAGGGCAGATGGATTAACTAACGGGGCGTGGGATGCTTCAGGAATCAGGATTCACAACCTTGGGCATGTTTTTGCTGGTTGCCCAGGCATTTGAGGAGGGACTCGTTGTTCCTGCTGTGCACAAACCTGAGAGTTGGGTCTCTCGCCTTCCTCTCAGGCTGCCGGGCAGCACATGTGACCCATCCACAAGCAGACTCACCCACCAGCTTTCTAATGCAGAAAACAGTAGGGACTCTCCCAAAATGGTTATTTAAACAAGGCATTTTAAATTGAGCTGCACTGATTATTAGAAAGTGTGGTAATTTTCCGTCTCATGGCACAAAGGTGTTATAAAACTGCCATGAACAACACTTCATCAACGTCTCTAGTTCCAGCTTTCTCCTACCTTGATACTTCTGCAGTTTACCCTGATTATTGCCATTTATCTGTTCACCCCATTACGATGGATGCAGTCCTGAGCCATCCTTTGACCCTGTGCCATCCAGTGATCAAGGATCCTGGTCCTTCACTCAGTATCAACACTCCTAGTGATGAAATTGGTTCTGACCAAGAACATGGCAACAGGGACACAAAGTTAGAAAACTGCTTAAGTTTTGTCGAAGCATAAGCATAGAAGAGACTTGCATAAAGATTTCATCCAAACTTCTTAAAAAAGACACATTTGGACAGGAGAAACTCCTACTCCAGTGTAGAAGGTCGTATTTTCCAGCTAACATCAAATACCACAGCTAAGCCTATATAACAAAGTATTTGTGGAACCTTTCCCCTATCTTTAGGGTTTTTTTCCTCCTATTCATTTGTACATCTTCTGCTCTTTAGCTGTAAACTGTTCCAAGATGTTCATATGATATGAATTTGTAAACCAGATGATAGCTATCATTTTCACTTTAAGGAGGCAAACTCATGTAGTGTTTCTAAGGCTGTAACTCTTAATCTTTGTTTTCAGAGCTGTATGTACTGCTGTATTGATATTTCTGACCTTTAGTTTCCAAATATTCAATCTCTTTCAAGTGAGATCATGGTAGCTGGCAGTATTTGAAAACACTGATACTGCTAATCAGCAAAAGTCTTGCTGAATTTTAAAAAAAACACCTTGTCTGTCTTGCATGAGAAAAGACAAAGTTAGCCCCAGCCGACACATTAAGGTATGGAGTAGAGAGCAGGCGCTTAAGGTTAGTTAAGACAGAAAATATTTTAATCACAGCTGAGAAAGGAAGAGATCAATGTCAGGTTTGCATAGGTTCAGGCAGGTCCTCAGCTGGTGTAAATAAACTCAGCTCTGTTGAGGTCAAAATGGTTTACAGCCACAGTTGTTTTTCCTGAATGAGGTGAACATGTAAAATCCCTTATCAAGTCATTTTCAGCAAGCTGGAGCACTACGATTCTCACTAAAATCAAGAGGAATTAGCAGTCTGAGAGGAGACCACCCAAGTTATTGCAGGCTGTCAGTAGCTTTCAAGGGAAAAATGGCTATAAATCAAAGAATGCAAGTTCTTCACCATTAAAAGCACAGATTAGAAAGGAGCTCAAAACCTTTTCTTTCTTTGTGTGCAGGACGTTTGACGCAGTAGGAGAGTGTTCATCCTGGGAGCAACATTTCAGGTAGACTGGGGTAGGTCAAGTATGTAAATACTCGGGCTGAAGCATCCCATCTGTCACTTTGAGGGTAGCTGGGAGAGTTAAGTGGCAGGTGATATGACCAGTACCTGGATGGAAAAGTGGAGAAGTTCAAAGATGAGGCGAATGTCCAACTTTCAAAATGGACAGAGGAGAAGAGTATCCAAACTGACTCCATAGGAAAGAGTAGAAATGTAAAGAACCTCCAACAGACCATCAAAATTGTCCATTATTATGAAACCAAAGCAACATTTTCAGGGCTTCTGGAGTCATAAATTAGGCTCTGGGTTTCAGAAGTAATTGTACCACAATTGAGTCAAATTTGAGAAAAAAAAAGAAAGCTCACACCAAGCCTAAAAAGTCTTGGCACTGCAGGTATGAGAACTGGAGCAATAAGAGGCTCTTTTTGTTCTATGGCAAGCTAAAGAAAATCAAAAACAAGCCTTGAGATTGAGCCAAAACGCAAATTTCTCTGTTTTCTTGCCAAAACTAAAAGCAAAAATATTTCTGTTTTTAGGGAAAGTGAGTGTTAAAGATTTTACCAAGTTTGCATATCGTTTAAGTCAAGCCACAGCAATTTAGAGGTGGTCCCAACAGCGAGGAAAGCAGCCTTATGTACCCCAGGAAAAAGTGGCCAAAAAGAGGAGGTCAGACCACCCGGTCCAGTGTTTGTCTGTGCCACATTAACACTGATTTAAGCCTAGTGTCCCTATTACCCACACTGCCAGGAAAGACTTCTGAGCATCCCAACTACTTTCTAGAAACTTTGTCGATGGGGACCATCTGTCATTGGGAAAACACGAGAAGGAGGATTGGTAACAGACTGGCAGGGAATACTGGAAAACTGGCAATATATTTTACTGAGTACAGATGTAAACACAATGAGGATATTGTTTTGAAATTAAGGGAAGAGCAGGAAATTTCACAGTGTTCTGAGGATTTTTTTTCATTGCCACACCAATAGAAAAAAAAGCTGGCAAGTCAGAAGACTAATTACAGGGCATAAATCTACCATTTTGGGGAATCTCCCCTGGGGTCTGCTCCTCCTCCATTACTGCTCGATTGCCACCATTACTGCATGTGAGTTGCATGTATCCGCTGCTGCTAAATGCCACAGATGCATCTCTGTTATCCTTGGAAGTATAAACTGCTTTTTTCTAACAATCAATTGCCCAATTCAGAAACAAATCTAACGAGCTCATTCTGCCTTATTTGTTGGAATCCAGCACCATTTCTGCTGGGACTAAGATAAAAAGGAAAGCGTGCAGAAATTGTGCAGAAAATCTAAGTGGGGAACTTAATTACTTCAGTCATTTTGCTTCCTACATTAAAGGGAAAAATGTTTCACAGATGAGAAGATTTTCAGTGTCTCAATCCCAGTAAGAGAGATTTCTGTTTAAAACACTGATGGTCAAAACACCTCCAAGGCCATGTTCATTGCAGAAGGGGAAAATACTCAGAAAACTGCCAAAAATGTCATCCAGGGAGGGAACCTCTCCCCAGATCTTGTCTGCACTAATAAGAGTTTGCTGGCACTTTTGAAGGCAGATGTATCTTCTGCTGGCAAAAGCCTTTCCCGTTCCCTCACTGAAGGAAGACACGCTCTTTGGCTGTTGTAAATCCATATATTGCTGCTCCTGCTAGCATCAAGATGTCATTAAAAATCACACCCCAAGAGGCATTATTGCGGCAGGAGAAGTCTCTGGTATGGGTTAGGCTTTGGCTGGGGGCTGCCACTCGGGAAGGGGTCTGTGTCACTGCTGAGGCAGACGTAGGCACCAGCAAATCCCCCAGAGCAGGGGGAAAAGCATGAAGCCTCATTAACCAGCCAAATCTGCAATTAGTAGGGTAATGCCAGGTGAGAAGCGTGATCCACAGAAGTGGTGGCTGCCTGGGATCGTTCCCGTCCCTCTCTGCTCTCCTCTTTTCATCAGGTCTCCTGGGGATTAGCCCGAAGCTAACTGAAGTGATGGGAATACTTCACCAACTTCGATGGACTTTGGATCCGGCTTTTCATGACATTTTATCCTCTGGTACCACTCCAAAAGGCCCTACATGACGACCATGCAACTGAGATTTTCAACTCTACTCCCATCACTTTCAACAGAGACTTTTCTTCCACCTGTCGAGACAACCCTGAGCCACGCACATTAATAATTAAATAAGAGCTGAGCACCAGGGGAGGGGGAAGTGACAAAGCTGCCAAAATCCTTCCGAGATATTTTGACAATCCACTGCCTGGAAAGATTGTAAATGAGGGTCTGGTCCCTCGTTACTCTCCCACTTTTTCCTGTGTATCTTTAAACATCACACAGATTACGCATCATCCATCCCGGAGATGCATTTTGATGTCATAACAATAGTTCTGACACCAGAGTACACAACACTGAGCTGCAGGCACAGTGATAAACAACCACTTTTGCCACTGTACCTTCTGGACTCCCATCAAAGTAAAATTTGTCCCAATTAATCAAACCCAAGTGTTCTTTGCTACAATGCTTGTCTGTATTGAGAAGATCTCGAACGTTCATCCCGGATGCTGTGCGCGGCTGCTAACCTTTCAGTGGAGTCCACCGGGAGCTGCTGCTCATTTGTATACAAAGCGTGGCGGATGAAAGGGCAACTAAACCTAATTTACCTGGAAGTGAGGTTAAAAGTGGTTTACCAGCTTGATTGTGTTTGGCTTGAGAAACAAGACGTTAATTAATGCCTACCCATTGATTAATATTGACCAGGGGTTTTGCCTCCTGCAAGTTTTAAGTAGGTGATTTTAAAATTTATTTTTAGTTAAATTTTCCCCTTACCAAGAATATTTTGACAAAACTTTGGCCAAACGTGAGCCTACATCTGGCCTGACTGCCTGACGCGGAGAAGACCTCAACCTCCACTGCAGACTGCAAGTGCTGCTGCTCCGAGAGGTCCTCGGTGCCCTCAGTGGGAGGGTGCCCCAGGACACCCTGATCCAGCACCACGGACATTAATGAGCCTCGTCGCCGCCTCCAAAGAGCCTGCGGCCAAACCTGTGCGGCCAAATCCTTCTGCCTGCAAGGCTGGGACTTTCTGACATTCTCTCCTTCCCTTGGGAGCCATGTGCCTAATTTCACTGCAGGAGAAACCCAGCGTAAAGACCGAAATCCTTGGTTTCTTTGAAAGGCATTGTATTTATTTAGCAGTAGCATCCTCGTGGTGCCATTGCAGCTGCAACACGGGATATTCAGCACCCTGAGCGCCCCACCGATCCCACAGATGGAAGTTGGGCTGTTTCACCCCAAATAAGAGCGAAGACCTGCCCCATGCTTTGCTACTGTCCCTGGGCGCATATGACACGGGTGAACATGTCCCTGTTGCCAGGGTGCTCCTGTTGGAACGGGAACATGGTCTTGATTCATCCTCTGAAAGCGCTGCTTTTATCACTTCTGGCCCATCCATGGCACATTTAATTTGGCAACACTGTTAGATACAAGCAAAATTAAAGTCAGCTATTCACCTGAGATGGGAGGAAGCCTGGGTTCCCACAGTTAAACAGATGCTTTAAGTGGGGAAACTGGCTTTCACGTGAATCTTTCCAAAAAAAGACAGCATAAGGCTTGAAACCCACCCACAGCTGGGACCTCCCAGGTCTCAGGAGAGCCCATTTCAAGCAGGGAGGCGATTTGGAGGCCATGGTGGGGGTGTAAGCACCTAAGCCTGATCTTCCTCCAGAAATTGTCCTTCAGGCTGGCCAAAGCTGGTGGAAGCAACTTCTGTGAAAACCAGAGCAGGTAGGAAAAGCCTTCAGGAAGCAAAAGCAAACCCTTGCAGCTGTATCTGCCTTGGCAGGCCTTGAAATAAAGCCCTTTCCCTGGATTTTTTTTTCAGTGGCTCTTTTACTGGTGTTTATTAAGAAGTGACCACTTTTGAAACTTGAAAGATCTCTTTCCAAATCACCATAATTTTTCTCATCCTCCAAAAAATCTGTGTTTTCTCTTGAATTGAGTTTTCCATAAATAAAAGACCTTCTGCAACTTTTAAAATTACTTTGATTCAAAGTTTTAATCAAAAACGTTTGAGGCATCTTATTGTCCTCGCCTAGAGGGGAGAATGCTTGTTTGTTTGTTGGCAGGGTGGAAAATGGTGACAGTAATGGCAGCTTCAGGGAAAATTAATTTTTGGATAATGAGCTTTTTTTTGTCCTGGAAATTCCAAACATATGTACATAGGGGTCTATACCTTCAACTATAGAAATACTAAAGCATGTGTTTGTTTAAATTTAAGCTATTAAAAGATTTCAATGCACTGAAGCATCACCCTGCTCATTTTCTGTTCTCAGCTCCCATTTCAAATGGGATGACTTTGCACTCAGAAGCGATGCTTTTCATTTCGAAGTTGACCTCACTTTTATAGGACAGGTGAAACAATCCCAACTGCAATGTGATTTTAATCAAACCAAACATTCTGAAAACATTTCAAATACTCTGATCTCTTTGTTTTTCCTTTTGTAAAAGAAAAAATGCCAATTTCAATTTGATTGAAGCCAAATTTCCTCTTGGCTTGCTCAACAGACAAGAAAAAAAAATTATTTGCCTAAACCTAACCATGAACAGAAGATGCACAGAGGAGCTTATTGGTGAAAAAGCACTACAGCGTGCCCTGACTCCCACCAGCCAGCCTGCTGGCTTAGCTACTGCTGATGGGCACCATTTTGCGAGTTTGCTTTTGTTTGATTGATCAGGTTGTTGGGTTGTTTTTAAGAATAGATCAAAATAACACATCTTGCCCATCACAGAACAGTAACCCAATGTAGTCTTGGCCTACGTCCTATCCTCTTGCCTCCTAACCACTAAACTAGATCAAGCATTCAAGGAGTCTGAAATCAGCCCTGGCCCAAGAAATACGCAGTATACAAAGATCTCGCTCTGGACCACTTTGCAGAAGTACATTTTGCTCTCCGTGCTCCAGAGCCCCCAGAAAGCATCTTTAAAATCATCCCTCCAAGTGTTCTGCAGCTTAGCCTTAAATGCTGAGCACAAATGAGGCAGCCTCACCCTTTAGGAGCTGTTTCATGGCTCCAGCTGTCCCGGCATTCCCATTATCTGCCAAGGACTTGGGATTTGCTCGCATTTTATGACCAGGGAGAGCTGGTCTTCTAGTGCTCAGATGAGAGATGAGGAGCATCCCTAATACATACAGGTAAAGAGAAGGATGAAAATTGTTTAGATCTGTGGTTTAATGGGAAGAAGTAATTTCCTTGCAATTGAAGCCTGGTCTCCCCTGAAGGGAGGGAAGGCTGAATTTGCTGCAACCCTTTACAAGCAGCTCTGCGCATCAGGCTGCAACCACTGCTTGACTGACACAGAGATTTAAGAAACTCTGTGACTGATGAGTCACGTCCCTGTAGGAGCCTCCCTCAGCACCAGCGTGGGCATGGGGCAGCCGGCCTCTCCTCCGGATGGTTGTACAGTCATACTCATTGCATGAATAAATTGTAGCTCTCCAAGGCTCATAACTCAGCCAAATCAGTCCCAGTTTTCACGGGAGCGCCCGGCTGCACTCATCAAGGAGACCCATTCCCCTGCCAGGATTCATTTGCCTACCCCCAGCTGCTTTGTCTGCGCAGATGTTAAGAATAAAGTTGCAGTGACTGCTTGCTACAAGAAAAATATAATTTTTGCACTCTCATATTGCAGACTGAGCAGACCAGGTCATCTTGCAATCCCTCACGTGCTCTCCCCCAGCTATGTCACCCCCACCCATATAAAAAAATAAATGAAAAAGCAAGAGATCAGCTAATGCTTTTGTCCAGAGAGAGGCCAAGTTTTTAAATCAATGCTCTGGAAGGCAAATACAGAAAGCCTCTTTAATCACCAAGAGACCTGGACACCTTTTTAATTATCCAGGCTGAACCCCCCAGCAGCCTCGCCTTGTCTGAGCGCTCAGCCAGGGCTGGAGGGGGCCAGATGCCCTGTTGAACCCCGGTCCCAGGTGCCCTTGGAAGTCACCTGCCGAGACTGAGCAGCTTCAGCCCCTGCCAAAAATCTCACTTTTCTGTCACTTATTTGTTATGAACTTCTACAAGCCGCCAAGAAAGAGATTTCCTTACACAGAGAATTGGCTAAGACAGCAGGAAGACAAGAACAATGCCCCTTCTCCCCCCACTTTCTCATTCATCACTAAATTAATGAGAAGCATTTGCAAAGGACACAGGCGATCCAGCCCACGCTGCACACCGGGTTTCCCATTCCCACATACCCCACAGGTAGGCAGCATCTCCAAGGACTGGCTTTGTGACAAAAGGCGCCCACCATGGCCAGAGCTGCAAGTCTTTAAGAACCACTCTTCAATTAAATTAAAAACATTTCTTGCAATAGTGTAATTCAGAGCCTGGGGCTTAAGGGAGGATTTCTGAATGCCAAATAATCCATTTATTAAAAATAAAAAAACCCACCCTTAGTTTATCACCTGCTATTCTGAGGTGAGAGACTTATACCAAACCTCTGCAGAATGCAACTATATTGACTACAAATGGGATTACTCACAGGAGCTTTTCATTTGTAAGTTTTCTGTAGAGCTTGAAGGTCACACATTAAAAAGGGCTACAACCTCCTTCAAAAAACAACAAGGGAGAAGGGACTACCTTTGCTGCTGCTGCTTATGCAAGGAAACAGTAAATGCCTTTCTTAGATGGCATAAATTGAGCTGTGCTGATGTTTCACAAAGCCACAAATTGCTTAGCTTATTTAAGTGTCAGGTTGTTTGCTCCTGGATGAGATCCGTGCCACTTGCCACGATGGACAAGATTGACTCAACAGCTCTGAAGTGGGAAGGGCCAGCTCAGAGTGCCCAGCACAGCTCGTCTGGCCAGTTAAAGGATATCCGCAGGGGAAAGTCACTCTATCGCACACGTGCCTTACTTTACCATCTATAGCCCAGTGACCTGAGTCTCCAGAGGCTGAGCTTTGACATGGTCAAGCCAGAAGAACCTTTGGTGCCTTCAAGGATCCCCCTCGAGACCCCGAGGTTTGGAGAAGCCACCACATGCTTGCTGTGCCCAACTGAAGCAAGGCAAGGTGGGCAGCCAGGTCTCCCCACCATTCCCAGACCCTCCAGATCTCCCAGACCCTGCTCGGGGGCTGCAGGCAGCCTCGTGGAGGTGACACGGATGTCATCGGTCTACCTGGTTCCTGCTGGCAACAGCTCCAAACCTCTCGCAGGCGCGCGAGTGCTGCAAAGCCAAGGCGACGTGCTTTCTCGTCTTCCTTCCCCAACCCCGGGTAGCGCCGGTGATGCACGCCACGTGCCGGTGGACTCCTCGCTCTCAGCAGGGACATGGTGGAGCTCGTTTAGGAGCAAAATGAACTCACCTCGGTCTTGCCTCTGGTCTCCGCAGTAATTAGTTGTGGCCCGGAGGACCCCTGTGCCAAAAATCACACATCTGAAGAGATCCTTTTATTTTGAATTAATTTTCAGATTTTTTAATTGTCTCCTTCAGCACATTTCAGTGACATCTATCTTTTAAAAATGTCTTAATTAAATACCAGATTTTCAGAACTTTGAAAGATAGCAGTGAAAGTGTCATGGGGCAGATGTACAGACTCTTACCCCACCAGGCACCAGGGGGTTTGATGATCTTCTCTTTTTAAGAAAAGGGGTTGAATCATCTGGTCCTCAAAATCTCTGCTTGTACCAATTTTGGAATTCCTGCAATCTAAAACATTTAGTAACGTAGCTCTAGCGCAATGCAGAAATAGCGCATATGAAGTACCCGTGATTAAAACCCATGAAAATTCTGTGCCTGGAAAACATTACTGAGTGTGTTTCCTGCTTTTTTACTTGCTGCAGGGACTGAACAATGTGCCATGAATACCAGGTGACAGGATCAGAGGTCTGTGTGAAGACTGACTGCCCTGTAAGGAGAGAGAAAGAAAACAAGTGACTGTCTCTGCTCTGTAAACCTGTCCTCTCTGTTTGATGGAGCTCCCAAAATGAGCACAGCGAGCACTGGTCTCGCTCAGGACCAATCCCCAGCCCACCGTGTGCGGAGCCACGAGTGGGGATCCCTGCAGGGACCTGGACCTGCTGTCTGCTCAGCTGGAAACCACATTTCTGGAGGAGCTATTTGTCCTCCAAAAAGCCACCAATCGCTCCCATGACTCCATGAAAGCAATGGCTTGCAGGACCCATCTGAGGTACCTGATCCTAGCTACCCCCATGGGGCACTTTTCTCCTCCAATAGCCCAATACAAACAGCAGCAAAATCAGTGCGGAGAAAAAGGCCTGAGTGTTAGGGCTGGAAGAGATTCATGGGACCAGAAGAGCCCAAGCCATGACAGAGCGACTCCAAGAGCTTGGAATAAGCACAGACACAGACCAAGTAGTGGAGGAACTTCTTTTCCAAAATAAGCACCCATTACATGTCTTCCTCCCTGACCACAAATCCTCCTCTGCTAGGGTGAAAGCCACCTTCCCCCTAGCACCAGCAGGTTTTATAAGCCTGGACTGGTGATGAATGCTATCTGCAATCCCAGTTTTACCTGCATTAAGTACCTGCTAGTGGTACAACTCTGTGTCCCCATCGCATGTGAAGCAGCCACCCCGGTTTGTCTTTCATGGCTTGCTTAAACAGGATGCAGAGTAAATTTTTCTCAGGACCAGCTGTAACTAACACTCCTTCTGTGATTTTCTTTTTTCATTACTTCTGACATTTTGGCATATTAGCTTTGTTCTGGACTATTACATCTCCAGCTCTCAACTGTGGGAAAGAAAGGCTGGGTAGATGGAAAGCCTTCTTGAAAGATCACAGACAAAACTGAATGGTAACGGGGGCAGCAGCATAGCCAGGCTCTTCTCCTGTAGCAGTTGGGCTGCTCATCTGGACAGTATGAAAGTCCCCCAGTGGCTCTGGGACAAGGATGTGCAGCCCGTGGTGGTGCCCTGTGTGTATTGAAGACCTCAGATAGACAGTCCAAAATAGCCAGGAATGATCCTCCTGGACCCGGCCTCTAGGAAAGCACTGAACACTGGGAGAAAACTTGGTCTTGGCTGGCTAAGCTAACCCTTGTTAGTCATGGGAAGGCTGCTGACTTCCCAGGACTCCCCCCGACTTGGCACCCGTGTGGTCCCACAGAGCAGATGGCTGTCCCTTGTGGCTCCAAGGCATGGGTCATCTTTGTTTCTCGCCATCTTCATCAGGTATCACATAATGACATGGAATCTAAATACTAAATAAATCATGTCTTTCATAAGCATTTATTGCTCATTAGTTTGGACACCGAGCTAATGAATGACTCATTTGTCTTCTAAATCCCTAATGACCATTAATTACAGAATTTACCCAGCCTGCTTAGAAATGGAAGTAAGAAATCAACTGTCAACTGTTTACAGATACATACAAAAATGCATGGCTATTTTTAAGACTCCAGGATGCTTTGTCAGGGAATTGCAATCACTCACCAAAGTGCTGTGCTTTAATTTCCAGTTGGAAAGCTTTGGAGCATTTCTCCTGGCAATTGTTAAGTGGCTGAATGATTGCTCCCCATTGACAAATGAGGGGCTGGCAGGTCGCAGGTGGTTATGTACATTCATATAAAGTAGCACAATGCAAGTCAGTGCTGCTTAGATGTGTGTGTCACCTCTTCACATTAACAAAGAAAAATACCACGAAAGGTTTCAAGTGTTTTGCTTATTAAGCAGTTGACTGATTGCTCCAGACTGGCAAGTGACACTGTGCAAGGTACCAGGTGCTGCTGCTTTATGGCGTACTAGAGCTGCCCAACTTCCTCTTGGGCTAACAAATTAGTCAGTGCTACGGTGAGAAGACGAAGTTTTCGGTGGATTAAATATTTTAAAGTATCTCTTACGTGATGTGTTCCTGTCGACCCAACACCTTTCTTGTTATAGATGGCGCAGCTCTTTCTACTTGCTCTGAAAACAACAAAAAAAAGGACTTGGCTGACCACTTGAGACACAGAAGTTTCCATGGAGGCAGACGGGGGCTTGGCATAATTGGGTGTCAGGTGAGGTAATATTTTCTCATGTTTACTTTGAACCTGCTGCTCAAAAAATTCACTGGTGGCCTTGGAACTTGTGTTCAACAGCGTGGTGAATAATCCTCTGGTCACTCCATCCATCACCTTCAAGATATCAGAATTTCTAGCTCATCTCCCTTGCAGTCATTTCTTTTCCAAGAGGAAAAGTCCCAGTCTGTTTAGTGTTTGGCATATGGAAACTCTTGCATGCCCTTGATCATCCCTCTTACCCTTCTCTGTATCTCTCCTGATAGATGAATAATGCTGTTGGCTTCCCTGGAATTAGTGCAAGCTTGAAGTTGAGCTTGTAGTTAAGAATTTGTTGGTTTCATGTGGGGGTTTTAATTTCTTCAAAGGTCACACACACACACATCATTTCGGTGACACTGGGTTGGACAAGAAAAAGTGTTGGTTGGATCACCAGTGCACGAGCTACAAAAGCACAGCCTTTGCAAAGACTTGGTTATCTGGATCACTCCGCGGCCAGCAAGATCTCAGTATTAGATGATGCAATAGCCAATACGTGCCTTTGAACTTCACAATATTTATTTCATTTATACCCTGTAATTTACATATTCAAGTGTTGGCTGTATACATCTGCTAATGAGTAGAAATGAGACCTCATATTGCCAAAACAGAGCATTCAAAAATCATGTTAGTCACCGTCCTGCCTCTAAAAACATGTACAGGGGGAATTTTCTTCTGGGAGGGATTTTTTTAACCTGTGATTTCTGAACCAGTGAGGTCTGCTGAGCTCACATTTCCAGGGTTTTTGGATTAGCCACTCTCTTTGCCAGTGTCTCAGTACCCCGTGGTGACTCAAACTACGGTGAGGGTTTTGCTGCAGCATCTTTCCTCCTGCCACTTCCCTGGTGTCCACCTCTGCCTTGCAGTCTCCCACGGCACACACAGGTGGACAGCATGGCAGTGGGCATTTGGTGGTGTCTAAGGTGGGATTTTCACCACAAAATTGAAAAAAAAAAAACCACCCCAAAAATGCAAATGAAACCAATTTTGTAACCAACTTCCCCTGTTTATGCCACTGCCAAATGGGGCAATGCTCAAGATCTCAGTATCTGTGATGGAGTGGAAAAAACATTTCCCAACTAGCTCTGCCTAATTACAGCCTCATTAATGGGAGAACTGAGTGTACTGAGCCACTGGCAAAACTAGGCTGCCACAATGGAAAAACTGGGAAAGGCCACGGATTTCACGACCTGTACCACTGCCAGGCTCGAGCATCTATGGTAGGTCTCATGAAGAACCAGTCCAGATATCTTGAGTGTGCACATACAAATAAGCCTGAGCGTGTATTTTTACTTTTTTGACGGGTGTGATAACTGACAGTAGGTGATGTCACCCCCAGCCATCCCCCATCCAGTGCTCATCCCCAAGGTTTCACTCGCTCCCCACTTTGCCGGCAAGCGCAGCCTGGCCTGCATCGGCACACCTCTGCTCTGGCAGCAGATCGCCGTGCTGCCAGCTCCAGCTGCTCCAAACTGACAAGCTGGGACAAAGCAATCATCACGAAGCTGGCCTAAAAAAAACCAAAATCACAGGGTTAGGTGTTTCAAAACAACACCATGGACTAGTAAATCCCCTGGCCTCGTTGCTCAGAGTTTGCAATTGCTTGGCGAGAGGTGCAAAATGAAGGTGGAAAACACAAGCTGGGGTGTATACAAAATACGTACATGATTAAAAGCAGGCTGGGCTCGCCCAGCCCGCCCTGGCTGCCCGCCTGTCCTGGTACCCTTGCATCTCCCATGCTTCAGTGGCCACTGCACCTAGAAGCACCCTGAATTTTTTTTTTAAAATTGCTGTGTAAACAGGAGGAAAGGTTTGGGGCATGGGTTTGGCTTTTAATTGATTAATTTATTTAATTAATTGCCTTCCATTTTTTTTTTTTTCCCCTGGCCATCTCCCATCCTCCCAGGCACGTACCGGTGCAATCCAAATTGCCGGCAGAAGCAAGATGAGAGCAAACACCAGTGTTGAAGGTGGGTGGTTGGCAGCAGAGCTGGGGGTAGTGACTGGGATGAGCTGGGAGCCTGCTCTGCGGTCATCACTGCTGGGAGGACAGCAAGGAGCCAGAAAGTTTCATCATGTCCGAAAGAAAAGAGCAGAGGAGTAATGAAAGACTGCTCAGACAGTGCTGCAGGGTGCCAAGGGTAATAAATCAACCAGAAGGAAAGTCAAAACAAACAGGAGTGAAAACCTGTTTTTGTGCTGATTTTCAAGCTTGCTTTGTTTAAATTTGGAAGCATTTGGTAAGGGCAAGTCCTTATTTTTATACAGAACATTTGCAATATAAATCCATTTTCTCTCCAGACTTTTTGTTTAAATCAAGAATGATTTTTTTAAAATCAGGAATGATCCTTCCACAAAAGATTTTGTAAACAGTACATCTACAGAAATAATAGTTTAAGTAGGATTACTTTTTGCCCAAATTGCTTTTTTAAGTAAAAACTCATGCTTATTTAAATGTGCAATTTGAAAAAACATTGACCAAAATCCTCTTAGCAGAAACCATGGCCACAGTATAATGAAGGGAATTTTTGTTCTTGATTACAATGAGGACCAAGATTAATCACAAGATGATTTTGAGAAACAGCTGGATTTTTGGCTAGAGGGGAGGGAGTTTAAAAATAAAGTTGGCATAAAGATGAAAAAAGAAGACTTAGACATTATGTTTAGCTCATTAGCTAATTATCCTGTCCTAGCAGTTCTTCTGTCTGCACAAAATGAAAATAATTTTAAATGAGCGTCGAACTCCTACAGATTTCCAAAACGTATTTTGGAAGCTGTTTTGCCCTCCGAGTCCTTCCCTGAATTTCTCGTCTTTACTTAGCCCGGCCGGTGATGGGTTAAATCCCCTCTGTTCGTGCTGGGGGGTGAGACGCGGGCACAGACCTGCCACGGTGGAACTTCCCAAGTCTCGGAGCAACCCTGGCAGCTGTTGGGAGGGCTGTACTGGTGCACAGTGGTTTCTCTTCTGCACTCATGCACTCTGAATTGCACCAGAGTAAATAAAAACGATTTTACCCCCTTTTCACCTCTTGGGAAACATGCAGACCAATCCTTTGCTCTTAGGGCAGAGAAGGGACAGTTTTGCATTTGTAATCAAAGCTGTAGTTTAAAGTGTTAGGTTTTGCTCAGAAATGAGGAGCGTCCCATGCCAGACCCTAAGCATGCACAGACCAAAACCAACATTTCCAGCTCAAGACCAGAGACAGCTACATACAACCAGGGCAAGAGCAAGGGCTTAAGCACCCACCACTCTGTGGACCTCGGGGCACCAAGAAGTGATTATTCTGGAGTGGGACCATCTGAAGAAGGAACTGCTGAAGAGCACGAAGGTACAGGGAGGTTTACAGAGAGGAAGAGATGACCACCGACAACCCAAAGAGGGAACTTCGTGGTGGCTCCCCACAAGCCCATCAAGCTGCATTTGTCAGGCGAGGAGGAAAGGTGGGTGAGGGAAGACTGGAGGAAAGATGTCATTCTGGAGGGTGATGGATAGGTGGTAGCTTGGAGGTGCTGTACAGAAATAGTGTGCAGGACAAAGGCATAGCCTGGATGCAAAGGGCTTGAGGTGGTGACCAGACATCCACTAGGATACGTCAAAAATGCAAGCCAGGGCTGTGATTTGGGAGAGCAACGTTGGTCTGTGAGTCACCAGCGTTGGCTGAATTGAAGTTTGCAGATGAGAAAACCTGAAGAGAAGTAGAGGGAGAAGGGGCCCAAGGACAAAGCCATGTGGAGCTCTAACATAAAGATGGAAAGACAGCAAGGATAGTCCAGAGGTGATGCTCACAGCCTGGTGTGCCACCACCCCTTCACCTCTGCTCCTCGGGGAGCAGTGTCCTTCCCTGGTAAAGAGTTGGGAGGAGCAGGCGGATCTGCCCTGCCACTGGGGCCCAGGAGGGAGAAGAGCCAGGGCTGTGGGGACGCTGGGCATTCGGCCCTTGACAAGGCTTGGAAGAGCTCAGCTGACCTGCTTGGACCTTAGCCCACCCATTGCAATTTTTCAGAGAAAGGGAAAGATCCTCAGGGAAAGTCATAAAAGGACTCTGAGCTTGAGGCTTACAGACAGATTAAATCTTAGAGTTAGTCCAATAAGCTCAGGCACATTATTACAGTTGTGGCAATCGTGTTCCCTTCAGAGTCATGCTACCACCGCCTGGGACTTTATGTACCCAGAGCATCATTTTAAACCCAACTGCTGCATCAACTGCTGCACTCAGGGGCTTTGCTCCACTGCACTCCTTGCAAAAAGGCAGCTGGCCCCACACATCAGCTTGGACGTTGAGTCAGGTGAGAGCAAACAGTTCCCCCTCCGAAGCCCGAAGCCCACAGCAACCTCCAGGCAAAAGCAAAGCAGCGAGCGATACCCTGGGAGCAGCAATTAAATCAGTTTAATTTGATTTGTTTCAATATTGCCAACAGCATACTGGCCAGTGCTCCGGTCTTGCCCGTGGTGCTCCAGCAGCAGGGCTCTCTGCTCAGCAGTGGGTGCCAGGACATCTCTGTGCCGGGACGTGCGCTGAGCTGGCGTGGAGGCCAGCGATCCCCTGAGCTAGGAGCGTCAAGAAGGGGTGGGAGGAGAGCGTGGACCTGCCAGGCAGCCCTTGTCCCAGCCACGTCCTTGCAGAAGACACGGTAATACGAGTTTTTCCTGGCATCAGGAGGCATGGTCCTTCACCGGCTGTCCCTAACAGATGTCTGTCCTAACACAATGATGGGGAGAAATGTTGAGACACCCTGTTTCTTCCATGACAGACATGCAAAGCATCCAACAGAAGGGTGGCAGCTCCCTGGTCTAAAGGCTTTGTATTTTATTTTTGCTGCCTTTTCCCTCCACCTGCAAGTCCCTACCGACTCCCACGTCTTCTTCTACCAGGACAGCTATTTTTGTCTGCAGTTGTACAAAATGTCAGCAGGTGTCCCCGCATACTTCCTGGGTATAATTTGGGGATTTCAGAGCTTGCAGCCTTCCTTGGCAAGAACTGTGTCGTTTTGACAATGCTCTCCCCAACCTCCTGCATTGAGAGTTGCATGGATTAGCGTGGCATGTCAACATGAATATATCATGCAAACACCTTCAACTCACAGCTATTAGATCAAGTTTGGCCTGCCTAGCAGAAGTGAGTTTGATGGGCATGATGCCTTGGCTGGCTGTAATAACTACTGGTAAAGTGATCTCATAGGAGTAAAATTAAGAGGGCAGAGCTAGCTGCAGCAGAGTAGGATATTACCAACAACAACCGTGTGCCTTTGCCAAAGGTGTGTCTGAAGTGGGCAGCAATAACCAGAGTGTGCCCAAGCAGCAGGGTTTGACTCTTGTGAGCATGCCGGCCAACGTGAAGCTGGTGAGGAGAGGGCATCCCATCACCCAAGATGCGGTGTCTGAAGTGGGACACGTCTCTGCCCACTGCTAGCAGGAAGGAGAGCAGCCAGGGGCGATAGTTTCTCCTCCCTACACCACTGAGCCTCTGGTCTTTTCATCAACCAGCACCCTTCTGGTCAACCACACTGATAAATTAATACCTGCTAATTTTGTGAGGCCAGTTCCTCACGTCTAACTCACCATACACATAAGCAAAGAGTTGTAACAATTTCCTTAATACCATCATTCACTGGAGTCCAGAACAAAACATCTCTTGTCCTTCCCTGTAACATTTCAGTGCTCAGTGATGTGAATGCAACCTCTTTAAATTTATATTTTCCTGTAATGCTTCTTAGAAATGCTCTCTAGAATGGGTCTTCTCAGTCTGATTTCTCACTGGACTTCTATTTTCAGCACTCCTTTTTAAAATCCTGTCTAAGAGGTTTGACTTGCGTGTGGTGTGCTGTGCCCAGGAGCACTTCACTAATTGCTGTATCACCCACAGACCTGGTAGTACACTGCAGTTTCAACATCATTGGCTCAGGTGCAACCAGAAGAGTTTTATGAGATTCACAGCACATTGCTGAAGTGGGGAGAAGATAGGCAATTCATCAGCTGCAGAGACTCTCCAAGCCATAAGACATTGCTCTTTCCACGCTCGGTATGGAGAACTACGTCAGCGTTCAGGCCTTGTCTTGAGAAGCTCATCACCCCGCTGTCGGTGCGTGACCCCAACTACTTGTTGTTGAACTACTGAGTCTTTGTTAAAAATTATCCCTGATGGATCCCCAAAACTTCCCAAACCTCTGCGTGCTGCTGTCAGATGTAAGCAGATTTGACTGTTACTGCATGAAACAAGACACTAATAACTAATAGGCAATTTATTTGATGCTGTTAGGTTCATAATTACCCACCTCAGAGATGTGGCCTAAGAAAACATGAATTAAATGTATGGGCCAGATCCTCATCTCTGCAAATCTGCCTCATTAACTCCATTGGTGTGAGGGAGATTGTCACAATCTGACACTTAATTCACTTGAAGGACCAATGTCAGCCACTGGGAAAGAAGCACTTCATTGAAAACAGGACATGTACCATAAAACATTTGGTGTACAAGGTGGGAGTTAAGTGTAGAGGCAAAAGGGCCCAGGAATTATAAAGTATTAAGATTAACTTCCCACCCATCTTGAAGACTGATTTTCCCTTGGGTAGCACTTAGTATAAGAGCAAGTCTGTGCTTGAGTGGCTTTTGGCACGTCATGTTGGGGTTTTTATCCATCTCAGGTGAGGGAAAAGCTGGGCACTCAGGCACACGACCTGTGCTCGCTCAGATCTTCCCAAGCTGATGCTGGCCTGCGGTGAGCGTAGGGTAGGACATCGTTTCCACCAAGGGTCACAAGACATTTCGGGTCCCTTTGACAGGTACGTGCTTGGAGGTCCCTGAGAGCAGGACATCTGGTGGCCTGCTCTCACCCAAAGTCACCCAGTGACAAAAACCAGTCAAAATTAGCACCCACCCTTGGTAATAACAAGGTATGTAATGGGTCCAGAAGTCAGAAAAGGCATAACACTCCTGAAATCCTGCCCATCTCCTTTCCTCCCACTCTATACTTTCTTACACAGACACCTATTCTCAAAGCCATCACCTCCAAGCATGCACCCGTCTTGCTGGATGGAGGAAGGAGTGTTCCCCAGCACCCTGCTCTCACCCTGGCCAGGACAAGGGGTGCTTTGCCACCATTCACCTGCAGCTAGTGTAAGAAGGCGACCTTATGGACAAGCTAGGAGTTCACCTCACTTTTCTATACCCATCGCTGTCAGTTCATTACTTCATGCCCCGAAACATTCTGGTTGTAAGTCTCTTTGCAGAGGTCCGAGTAGCTTTCACAGTGCTCCATCAGAGCACCAGCTTTCAGGGTGCTTTTTTTCCGAGCTTCCCTCGTTTGCATTCCCGGTGACAAGGGCTGGCGCATTGCATAAAGACAATTTCATACCTGTTTATTATGGGGAAGGACGCATGCATCTGTAACTGATTTGATGGGAGACAGCATGACAGCTGTTTTACAGGATCCTCCATTGAAATAGCAAACGAGAGCCTTGCTAGCATGTATGGGACATATTTATATCCTAAACAAAAGGGCAATAACAAACATAGTGACAAGCCTTGTTTGTACACAGCTTTCAGCAAGTTTGTGCCAAGCGCTGGCTCCCAGCCAGGCTTGCGGCTGGTACAATCTGGCGCAGCCCCACCAACTCCAAGGCAGCTGCATCAATTTACACCAAGGAAGAAATGAGGTATGATTTTCTCAGTTACACACCAGAATTACAAGAGAGGGGAAAAAAACCCAATGATCTGTAGGAAGGCTGGGGCCAAGCAGCATCTCAGCCTCCCGTGTGCCGGAGGGGGATAGCTCTGAGCATCTTCACAAGGCTCGGCAGTTGGACTTGCGTGTGTTGTGCAGGCTGGCAATAAAGATGCAACCATTTTACAAGCCACCGATAGCTGCCTGCATCCAGCATGGCAAATAGCACTTGATAGAGCAGCCCCCTTGTTTTCCACCTGTTTAAATGGGAGACAGGTACTGAGGGAAAAGCTGCACCTCTGTGGGTGCTTCCGCACAGGGAAATGGGGACGGGGCTCTCCTGTAACCCAGGGTCTCTAATTATTCTGCAAACAGCAATTTTCTCATCCAGGGGAAAGAGTTACAAAGATCACCTCCAGCCCTCACTCAGTCCCCAACCATCTGTGTAATGCCAGAGGATGCTTCAGGGAAGAGGCTGATGGCAGTAGCCAGTGGAGGCTGAAGCAGGACATTAGCGATCACACCACGGAGCTGAATTTTGGCTGAAACTAGCACGGTGAACAACCTTTGTCATACCATTAGTGGCTTTTTTTAACAGCAGCACACTGTCAGGAGCACAGTGAGTATTAATGCCATTTCCAGACGCTAGTTCAACATGCTTTATAGAGGTCTCCACCTTAAGCCTATTTTAAATTGATTTTTATAACTCAATGACCAAATTAAAAAATAATGGTGCCACTTAGCTCTGCTCTCTAGGGAAGGCATTGCTTCTCCATGGATATCTCCATAGCACCTTGCAGCACCAGGCTGTTGTCTTGACTTGGACATTTGCAGATCAGCAAGAACAGAAAGAAGTCACTGTTATTGTTTATTGTCCTGGTTTCAGGTGGAATAGAGGTTTGGGGTTTTTCTTCTGGTAGCTGATACAGTGTTATGTTTAGGATTCAGTATGAGAAGAATGTAGATAACACACTGATGTTTTCAGTTGTTGCTAAGCAGTGTTTAGACTAAATTAAGGATTTTTCAGCTTCTCATGCCCAGCCAGCAAGAAGGCTGGAGGGGCACAAGAAGTTGGGAAGGGACACAGCCAGGGCAGCTGACCCAAACTGCCCAAAGGGGTATTCCAGACCATGTGATGTCATGCCCAGTATATAAACTGGGGGGGGCTGGCCTGGGGGGGGATTGCTGTTCAGGAACTAACTGGGCGAGTGGTGAGCAATTGCATTGTGCATCACTTGTTTTGTATATTCCAATTCTTTTATTATTATTATTATTATTATTTTCTTCTTTTCTGTCCTATTAAACTGTTTGTATCTCAACCTGAGTTTTACTGTTTTTTACCGATTCTTTCCCTCATCCCACTGGGTGGTGGGGGAGGGAGCAAGCAGCTGCATGGTGCTTAGTTGCTGGCTGGGGTTAAACCACAACATTTATAATAATTAATACCAGGCAAAACAAATTAAGCCGTGCCTGTACATCTTCTTAGAGTATCACTATACCCCATCACACCCAGCCCTGCCCAGAACTGCTACTGAGTATGAGGGATTTGTTGCATTTCCAGCCAAAACCCTTGTATCAGTTCCTCACGTATAGCCAGAAAGCTGCCCAACAGATGACACTGTCAGAAGGCTGGGAATCACAGTGGCCTGATCATGTAACTTCACTCTCACCTTGGCAAAAAAATCTTGCATAACACAGGAAAACACATAGGCCATAAATCTTAGCAAGAAGATCCCACAGATCTATGTTCATGCCTATATCACAAGTTTTATGACAATCGTCTTGAAGTTGGCTTGTTATGTCAAAGACAGGTATGTTAAGAGAAAGGTCTGGGTTTTTTTAATTTTGAACTTGTTTTAACTTCCATTAAAGCAGGAAGAGACATCTCATTAGCTTTAATTTTAGCTTTCTAATACTAAAAACAAGTTTCTTGTCAGGAAATTGAGATAATTTTGCCTCCAACTATTAAAAGCAACAGTATGGGTGTCATATGCTAAAACCCCCAGGAACAATGGCAAAACAAGAAGCCAGTGTAAGCAAATGGATGAGGCAACAAAAGCTGAATGAGACATTTTCAAACATTTAATGATTACATGTCAAAGCACAATTTAAATGTCACAGCACCTTATGTGTTCATGAAGAGGAAAACAAAATGACTGAGAACTCCTGGCTAAAATAGTCTTGTTCCTGGCACTGATTGATATTCTTGAATGGAGGACTTGATGGATTATGATTTTTGCAAGAGAATCATTACACGCCAGATGCACAAATAGAGAAGTACAGCTTGTTGACACCTCCGTGCAAAATAAAGCCATTCTAGGAATTTTGATTCATTATATCTCTATTAGGAATCAATCCACCTGACCTAAATTTTGCATCATAAATCAGATTAAGAAACTCGGCTGGATCTCAGCAAAGGTTGTACGTCCTTGGTTTAAAATCACTCCACTATATCCAGCACACCATTATTATTCCAAATGCAATAATCTATATTGTATAATTTAGGTCAACTTGATTTCAGAGGAGGCAAGAGCATATCTGCCGACTCACCTGCATAGGAATTTAATAATTTTAGGGACATTATTTGTCTTTTTGCATATGGGTTTTTTGGGGGGGGGGGTGTCACATTCTCTGCTCAAGATGTGAGGAAAACAAATACAACAACGTGCATGAAATACTGCAGGAAGATCATAAAGCAACTTTGGAGATCCTTAAAGTAGAGCCGTATCATTTTCTTACGTAGGTAATTACAGAAAATGGGATTTGCACAGCTAAGTAGAGAGGCATTGATTTTTGATGGCTGGCCACAGCGCTTAAGAGAAGCCAGGTGGGTTTGTGATGCTGCCTAAAAGGCTTTGACAACTGAAAATCTCCCTCCGAAAAGTATATAGCAGCGTATAGGTCTGGCTGAAAGTCAAAGGGAGTTGCATCCAAGTCTGAGGTGCTTTTGAAACTATCCCCATTGGTACCAACCTGGAATTTGGAGTGAGTTTTAAAAGGAAAGATGGTAGCATTTTCTGCATCAAATTAGACAAGTTCATTAACCGTGAGGATTTTTTGTTTAACTTTGAGGAGCTGCGTCGCTCGCTCCTCTTTGAGCTGCATGAGCAAACCCAGGGGTACGGCACCAGTCTTTGACAATGAAAGAGCTACGAGCAGAAACAAAATGGGCTTTTGAAAGCTTCAAGCCCATGACAGCTGCGAGAGAGCAATAATTCAGGAAATGTCTTGGGTAAAATCAACTCAAATGACTTGATGCTTTGTTTTATCATTATGAACATAAAGGAGTTTCTTTTAGTTATCAGCTGCAAATCTCAAGGCTCTCGCCACAAGATTTCATAATAACATGCCTTGAATAGAAATGGCTGCAAGTGGCAGTAGAGTAGCAACAGAAAAGGGACATTTTACCCACAAGTGTCAGTTCTGTCACTAAAACATGAGACTCCCTAGCTTGACACCTACACCTTATTCCCAGCACTGCCTCTAACCCCAGCAGGGCAAGTGTCTTTCCACCGCTCAATGTACTCACCCATAAAACAGGGATGTCAGCGCTGGTTATCTACCTTCCTATGGAAAGTTCCTGGGAAACCTCCAAATGAGGCAATTTATTGCTACAGCCCCACGTTTTTTGGTGGTCGTTTATACCCGTGCATGGGGGGTGGGGAATAAAATATGCTGTTAGTGTTGGATAGTTTTGCAGACACTTCGCCAAGGGGTAGGCAGCAAGGCATGGGGGCTCAGCCCTGCAGAGCACCCCTATGCCTGGGGAAGCTGGTTCCCACCTGAACATCATGCTGCCATCAGGCAGACACGAATCAATGAGTGTTTTTCTAATAGCATTTTGACACGGAGTTTGCATGGACCCATTTCCAAATGAGACAGTTGTTTTCCTGGTGAAGGAAGTATTTACACGTCATGTCCTTATTTTGTTTCGCCTTGTAGGCCTTTTTGTGCCTTTAAAGACTTTTCTCATCAAGGGCATGACTGAGATGGTCCCAGACTCTGAGCCTGGGACAGGACCAATCTCCATCCCCACGGATGGATAATACCCTGACCCTACCCGTGCCCCAGCAGAACCCCCCCAGCCTTGAGACAGCTCAGCATGAGCCCAGGAGAGCACAGCGCAGCACTGGGGAAGATGCCAAACGCGGTGATTACCAGCTGTGCTAGCTGGTGCTATTTACACCTGCAGTGGAAACGGGCTTTAAAGGGAACATAAATGTTCCTGGCTTCTTCCTCAACTGTTCTTTTACCCAGCACAGTGGCGTGAAGGGACTAAGTAAACACTAAAAATCTTACCTACTCTGTATTCTGCAAAATAAGACCCTACCAACTTCCTTTTTATCTTTTTAACACAAGACAACGAATTCTCTTAAGACTTTTCTGACTTTTTCTAAGTCCTCGTATATACTTTCTTCGCAAAAAAAACTAAGGTAAAACTTTCTTCCAGAACATTTGGACAAGTGACAAGACCGGATAACAGGTCATCCATATCCCTCAAGTATATATGTATTTGCTGACTATCTATGAGGAAGCTGATAAAAGCTTTAAAAAGCTATGAACAGTAACAATAACATTTCTGCTGTGGGGAGGCTGGTGACAAACATTATGTTGAGAAGGTTACTTAAATTTCTTTGGTAGTTGCCCCTGAGATCTAGTAGCATTTTTGATGTAGATGGTAAATGCTGGAGAAGCACAACTGCCAGTGTCACACTCCTTAGGGGACTTCGAAACACCTCGGCTGAAGAGCATCTCTCCTGAACTCAGTTGCCCAGTTGCCGCTTCCCAGAGCACTGGGTTAACTTCTTCCATCCATTCCCAAACTACCCTGAGTCCTGGCAGCACCGAGGTGCTATGATGGGTGGTCTGAGGATGCTCTGGGAGCACCATGCTGGTGTTGCCTAATTCCCCTATCAAGCACTGCAAAGTCCCATTGCGCCATGTCCCCGTCACTGGCAATACCAATGTTATTTTCACAGAAAATAAAGACTTTCTGACAGACACAATTTAAATAATACAGTCTTGGCTTTTTAAAGGGAAGGAAACAAACCATTCAAATGTGGAATGATTTCTTTCTCAGAATATTTCAAAGTCATGTCAGTCTATCTATTACCCAAGACAAATTACTTTGACAGCACTATCTACTCTTGACATCTGAGTTGTCTCTCTAGCCTATTATATTTTAGCACAGGCATAAAATATTGTTCAGACAGTATGGTTAGTCTAAAAGAGTAAATCTAACTGCTTTGAAATGGCCTATTAGGAGATGAACTCTCAGTTTAGCTGCAGGCAGAGAATTAATCCAGTGCTTTTCTTAGTTCTTCAATGGCAATCTTCTCTTCCCTGCTAACTAAATGCTCTTTATTCAGAGGGATGTAAAGAGGGAGTAATCTTCAGAAGGAGAGGGGGCAAATTAAACAGAAATCAGAGGCGAAAGCGTCATTAAGAAATTCTGACACATGACATCGTTAGAGGACATGTGTCTGGGCTCTCCTGTCGTGGCAGAAATGGAGACGGGGTTAAATTTTTACTTCGGTCCTGACAACAATAATACACACAACTTAGCCTCCTGCATGCCTTAAAATGCAACACCTGCCTCTGCTCTCCGGCTTGGTATATTGTAAATATTCGGTTATAAAAAGGGACACCCTGGGGGACCCCTTCCCAGGGCGCAGCCGCCCCCAAGTCCTGAGGCCGGGAGCGCTGCGGGGTCCCAGCTCCTCTCCCACCCGTGCGGGCTCCAGCTGGTTCAGCCGGGGAGAGTGCTGCTGCTCAGCTCGCCAGGGCTTCTGGCTGTCTTACGGCTTAACCTTCGGCCATGGGAGTGGTGTGAGCTTGTGCTTGGCCAAAACACCCTCTCGTGCGTGCGTAGATATGTTTTTTAATAAACAGATGGTCTCAGCTGCTTCGGAGGAATTCATTTCAATTCTCTCCCCGAGCTGCTCCTCTCTTTAGCACCTGCCTTTTGAGTGCTTGCTTTTACATTACAAGTTTAACGTGTTCTCTTTAATGTCTGCTATTCAGCAGCTACTTCTCTTGCCACCGACGCATCACTTGGCAGCTTCTGCAGGAGGGGATCTGAAATTAGAGCCACACACATATACACAAGGCCCAATTAAACACCTTCCAGTAGCTCGCTGCCCGCCGAGCGTGTGACGGCGGTTTTGCACAGGTTAACCTCAGCGAGCAGCAGGTCTCACTCTTGTCCCAGAGACATCGCGACCAAGCGGAATTCCCACCCAGCCTGGCCGACGTGCCTCGGCGGCACGGCAGCGGCCGCATAGGCTCCCCGGGGAAATAACGAGGGGCAGCTGGGTGGGCGCTGGGACACAGGAGCGTGGCCGGGGGCGTCACCAAGAGCCACCCCAAAGCGCAGCGTCGGCCCGAAACGCCCCGCGATGTCGAAGAGGTGCCAACCCCGGCCACCAGCACCTCCCGCCCGCGGTGCCCGGGGGCCGTGCCCGAGTCCCCGGCAGCCCTGGGGTGCCCAGGGACCCTCCGGCCGGGGGGCTCCGGCTGCTCCCCGGGAAGCTGCGTGCTGAGGCAGCGGCAGGACCGGGCTGCTGTAGCTGAAGGCAGGCATTGCCACCCTGTGGAGAGAGAAGGGGAGCGGTGAGCTCGGCTGGGGAAGGCTCTCCGCACCGCCTGGCACTGCCACCTCCTCGGGACCTCCACCGCTGGAGCCCTGAGCGGCACCGAAATGCCAGCGGGCCTCCATCACGGGAGGGTCGAGGTCCTCCACGACAGGTCTCTCCCCCCGCCACGTTGCTGGTGCCGCAGGAAAGCACGGTTCGGACACACGGCTGCTCCCACCGAAACGTGCTCGCCCCCCAGCTTCGCTAGCCTCTGCATCCCCTGGTTCAGACCGTGTCCCGGAGGAGATGTGGTTATAGGAATGCCCACCGAGGTTCCTCAGGAGGCTGAGGAAGAGCGCAGGGTGAAGCACGGCGTCCCAGCAGCTCCCCGGGGTAGGAGCACCCCGTGTTTCCCTTTGCCACTGCCCCGGGACGGGTTCCTCCGATGACTCCAGAGGCTGGCAGGACCCATGACCCATCTGAAAAAACAAACCGCAGGCCAAATTCCTAAGAAACAACCACCTACCAGCAGCACCAGTGCTTGCTGAAGCAGTGTCCAGAGCCTCTACATACCCCCCGTGACAAATCCCAGCACCATTCACCATGTAGCAAATCCACCTTCATCCCCCTTGTCCCTGGATGACGATGAGATTTAAACTCTGTGCTTCCCACGCTGCGAAGTCACTTCTTGCTAAAACACATTCATCGTTGTGACGGCTTCGCTTTGTGTAATTATCTGTTTATCAGCCACCAGCCTACTCTTACTAACGTGCTTGCCTCTCTTCTTTTTTATTCATCACATCTGATTAGTCTTGAAGATAGATGATGTTGGGTTAAACGAGCTTCCTGGGCCAATCAATCAGCTCCGGAGACAGCACCTCACGTTGCTCGATGAAACTCCCCAGTTGCCCTACCTGTGCGGGGTGATTACATCCCTCTTCCCCCGGGACTGCAGCAAAAGGATTCAGGAGGCATTTGTTTTCCTTTTTTTAATTGAAAGGTGAAAAACTGTCCTAATTAACGATCCAACTACAGGGCCTCATTGTGTCATTATTCCTTATTGATGAAAAAGGAATAACAGCCATCGGATAAATTAGGACAGGCACATTAGGACCTTCACAGTGCTCCGAAATTGCATGTGTTGTCTTGTGAAGGACTGAGCATGAAGACACTCATTAAGAGTGGCTTGATGACAGAAAGGGACACCCAGGATTACTGTCCCCTGCTATTACACGTGTCTGAGTTACACACTCCGTTGGTAAGCCAGGAGGTCTTTGCGTCCTTCCTCATGTCCTCTCAGTAGCCGTCCCAGAAGCTTTTTTCCTGGTAGGTAGAAAATTTTGACCCCCTCATTCTTCATGGTTATAGTTATATGAAGTCATATCCATCTTTTTTCTTACCCAGCATTGTCCTCTAACTCAAACTGTTCCTTCTCCACCCCCATGTCTTTGTCAGAGACAGCACTCGAAGACAAGCACTCCTGTCCCTGCTCACCAAGCACTCCCAGCCTCCTCTGTAGGATAAGCTCTCCCCTCCGCTCTGTTTCTATCAGTCTTTCTCTGTAGCCATTCCAGGATGAATTCATCTTTCTTGAGGATGTGTGACCCAAATATGCAGTATTCCAGGCAAGGACTTGTACAGACCTTGTGTGCTGGTAATGATATCTTACTTTCCTGTATCTGGGGAAAGTCCATCCCATCCTAAGGTTACACTTGCGTTTGATACCTGGAGAAAAGGCGACGGTTGCCCTCAGTAGCTCCCAGGCCCCAGCATGTACCACAAGCTCTCGGCACTGTCTTGAGTGCGCAAATGCGGGACTTCGTACTTCTCACAAGATTTCATTCCATTTCTGCTGGTTCTTGAAAAACAAATACTGTGATTCTGCTCTCCACTGACCAGATCTCCTGAATGTGTCTCTGGGGCTAATGCAGTAAATACAATTTTGGCTTTTAAGGCCAGGAAGGAAATGTCATTAAAAAAAAAATCTGTCCCGTGACCTATCTCTGAGAGAAGTCTTTATTAAGCTCCTTGCTTGCTGTTGTTTGCCTGTAAACGAATTCCCTATCAACCTTATTCATTCATCAGTTGAGAACCAACTTTTCTAGTTTCACCAAGGACTTCTTGTAAAGTACATTCTCAAGAGTACATTTCCAGGGAGGAGATTTACTGCCCTTGTGTTGAGGGTGTTTGTTAGCTTAGCCAAGGAGAGAGAAGTCAGGTTAATCTGGCACGAACTTTCTGGCAGCACCTTGCAGGATTTTGTCTTGCCAACCTTCCTTTTAAACTGTTTGGGACTCTGATCCTTTGTCTACAGAAACCAAAGCTGTGTTTCCTCCTGTTTCAGTAGTCTGTGGATCAAATTTTCCTTCTGGCAGCAGCCTCTAAAGTGTCACACAACTTGCTATGTTCAAATCTTTCCCAGCACTCTACCCTGTGTGGTGCCACCTCCCGCCCCAGCCTTGTTCTCCCCTTAAAGACGTGGAAGACACTCACTGAGCCTGAGGATAAGACGAAGAGACAGGGAAATAACACCTGCCTTTCAAAAAAATTGTATTTGAAGGGAAACTTTCTCCAGTTGCACGAAAACTACCTTCATGCAGAAAACTGGAAAGTTTGAAGACTTACGGAGACCTTCCCACTGGAGCATCAAGCAACCTGTCCCTGCTCAGTGCACAGCATACACTGGGCAAACACCTCTGCTACGGCCCAAGTGGTACAGCAGAAGCCACGGCCAAGTCAGCCCCAAACTTGGCTGAGGAAAAGATGACATCTGCTACTGTCTGCTCATACCGTCCCGAGCAAAAGACAGACAAGAGGTATCACTGGAGCACAAACAATAATCATGAAGATGTCTTCAGGGAACATGAGCTGTATAGGCACACACAGAGCTATTTAAGTGCGTTATAAAATGTCTCACCTTCTGAACCGCTCCAAACCAGCTACGGGGATTCTGCAATCCAAGCAATTGTAGGGGAGGGAGATCCACGAAAGACTGGCATTTTTATATAGGCAATAAATCCTACTTCATGAAGAAACACGTTGAGGTAAAATTGCCAGTGGCTGTTTTAATAAGTATTTATGATACATAAAGGGATTTGATTCATAAACGCAGTAATTATGTCTTTACTACAAAGCAGTACAAATATAAAGCCTCCTACCTATTACACTGAAACTGTAATTGCATCTCATTAAAGAATATAAGCAAATCAAAATTAAAAACTTGAGGGGTGGGGAGAGAAGTGCTACCCAAAATCTTGGTGGTTAAACATTATGGGCTTTGTGTTGTGCCATTCAATCAGCCTAAATACCTCATAAAATGGAGTGAAGCCCTGAAGATCTGGGTGGTGTTTGGGCAAACCAGAAGAAGGCTTTGCTCACCTAGGCAGGAAGTTTCCAGAGACCTGTCTGCTTAAAAGGCATAAAAGAAACCTTGGCTTTAACCTCAGACGAGTGGGAATTCCACCAGTGCCTTCCACATGGTCATGATTGCACCGCTCCAGCCATGGCAGAGTCACGATGGAAGCTTAAAGCCTTCCTCATCCGAACACAGCTGAGTGATAGGCTGAAATAAGCATTTTAAATCCTAGTTAAGTACACACATCTGAAGACAGAGTCTTTTACACTGTGGCAACAGGGAGGTGTAACATCACTGTATTCCCCTACTGCAGGCGCCAGGTGAGTAGAGGGTAAATTAATGTCACGTAGAAAAATAACAGCATTGGGGTTCAGGCACTGGTCACAGACGTGCAAGAGCCTTGCGAAATGCCCAATGGTTTCGTCCTCTTCCAGGCTAAGCCCATCCCACGTGGCCTTTGCCAGGACTCCTGTGGGCTCCTCACTGGGTCTTTCTTCAGCATCTCCAGAGTTTCAGCCTTTTCGCCTCTGCTATGTTCACTTAATTGGTGTGATTTTGGGGGGTGAGGGGTTCTACCTCCTCCCAGCTGCACCTCGTTCCTGACCAGTTTGGGTCTCTGAAGGCATCAGGCTCAACTCAATGTGTTCAAGATGAGCTCCCTGTGGTCCAGTACAGCTTTCATTACCCCAGGTCACTTCAGCCCCAATGCCTGCCCACCTCGGTGGCCAGCCTTGCTGCGGGAGCACCTCCACAACATGCTGGAGCGGTGCTGGAGTTATTGATGCAACTTTCCTACCAAATGTTCTTTGGTCTAATCGCTTTCTTAAACTACACAAACACAATCTCTGCACCACGATCAATTATTTAACAGAAAATGATGCATTGACTTAGAAACTAAATACCATTTAATATGCTCCAGGAATTCTAATTGAGAGATTTCACTGTATTGCTAATGAAAACTTTAACTTTGTGGTGTTTTTAAATCTTCCTTGAATATAGATAAGCCAATATCTATATACTTTCTTTTAATGTCTGGAATTATTTTGCCATTTTAATGTAATCAGTCTTTCTATTTTGAAGAGGGTGCCCTTGTAGGTTATTTGTTTTCCTTCTGTTTTGCAAATTGTTCCCTTTTCAAGATTGTTTGTTTAGTGTCAAGAGGTTATTAAACAAACCAAGCACAGTCCTTAAACTAATCAGCTAGAAGTGACAATAGAGATCAGGAATAATTCAATATTAAAGAGGTTACTTTTTAAATTGATCTGAAATGTAACGTATTGGGGGGAAGGGGAAGCACACGTACATCTCATATTAAAGTTGTTGAAAAGATGAGCTGGAGGGACCAGATGCCTGAAGAGCATGAGCCAGGAGCCCCCGTTGACGGGAAGAGTTGAGCTCCAACACGCCACAGCTAATTTCCACATTCATACATGTTCTACCCACCAGAATGACTCAAGTAAAAACCCTGGGGGCCTTGCAAGCAGGCAAGGGCTGCCTTTCCACCAGCATTTGCTTCCAGTCTTTATCGGTCTTTGGGAGCTTTCCCCAAGTACTTCGTGTGCTACCATGGCTCAGGGTGGACCCTGACTCACGAGCTCAACGCTACAACTGGTCTTTCAATGTGGTGAAGGCTGAGGGGTCTGTAAGTTGGTCTCCCTCCAACAGGCTGCTCATCAGTTAATTAACACAAATCACTGCAGGTCTCTGCCCATGCAACTTTTCCCACCCTTTTCTCAACACCCCTTTGAAGTACTGGTAAGCACATTGCCTCGGGCATGGTGGTGTTCCCCCTGGTTTACTCACTTTCTCATTTCGCCTTCCACTTGCTCACAGCTGGTCAAAACACAGAAGGGGAAGGAGAAGAAAACAATCCGCTACGGGACTTTCTGAAGGACTTTTAGTCTTCATCATTTCAGCTGGATGCTAATCCTTATACAGCAAGGACTGTACCTCTGCCAAGGACCCAGCAAACTCCTGGCACTGTGAGTAGTGTTCTCCATCCCAAGGGCTTTACATCCCCTCCACTGACTTCTGCTGGGGAAGGCGGTGCAGGCATGGGACCTGTGCTGGCCAAGCGTCCTCTCGGACCAGCAGCAGGTTGCTGCAGCTGCCAACCCGGTCTGCAATGCACCTGGGGATCAAGCTCAGCAAACCACAGGCAGGAGCTGGGTTTGTCAGCACTTATAGCTGGAGTCAGGCTGTCGCTGAGCACTTTCAAACCCCCCCAGCCAGTAGGTCATCCTGGACCTTTCCTGATGGGACATCTCCGTGGCCTCATTTGGTACTTCATCAGGAGGTCACTGCCCTCATGGTTCCAAAGGAGGGTTCCTTGTCCTGGCTGTGTCCCCACCTTGCAGAGCACGGCCTCTCCTCATGCAAGAGGACACAGCAAGCAGTTTGTGAATTACCTAGGAGCTACCTGCCCAACGCTGTCCATACCAAGAGCCTTCATGCCCACCAGCCAGCTATGCACAACCCTCGTGTTGCCCAATGTTCAGTTTAATCAGCTTAGTGCTCCTGATCGAGGCAGAGCAGAGAGCTCTGGGGTCCCTGGTTTCAAACACAGCTCGCAGAAAAGCTGACACGTTGAATTAACATAAAGTCACCCTCCCATCATCATTTTGGGCAAAAGATCCTCCAGCCAGGCTATTTATACCAGAGACACGCAGCTCAGAACATGGCGTGAGTCCTCTGGTGCCGCTCGCTCCCGGTACTAATTGTTTGGGAATTGTCACAGGATCGCCGCTCCACTCGTGTTGTGACTGACTTTGGGGAAATTAATTTAAAGGGAGCAGCTGGTAACAGTCCTGCGCTTTCAGAAACAGCAGCACCGTGCCTTACAGAGTGTTTCCATCTCACGTAAGGATGCAACAAGCAGTGGCAGAGAGTCCCTGTGCGTGGGACTGACTTTTTGCACCTTTAATAAAGCGTAAACACCTAAATTCTCAGCTCTGTAGTTCAAGAGATGCCTAGAAATCCCCCTGTGCCCCATCTGCTAGGCTGGTCAGCAAGGCGCCCAGCAAAAAGCCTCTAGCAAAGCTGCTGCTGCAGGAACTGCTGGCTGGGCACTTTCGGGATGCTCTAAGTGGGTTTTAGGGATTTGGGGATATTTTTCTTCTTGATGTCACTTGAAATCAGATTTAAGCTGAAGTGAACAAAATAAGCCATTCATAGGTGGAGATTTAGTAAATTTACTGGTCTTCTTGTAACTTAAAATTTCCCTGTTTATTTAAAGCAGCTGAGGGGAAGGAAGGAAGGGTGGAAGGGCAAAACCTGGCAAGAAAGCAGCTGGCGGAAGCCTGGGTGGTGAGTGCTGCTGTCTTTATCACAGAGGGGGCTCTTAAAAGCAGAAATGATATAACCACTGAGCCAGCCATCAACTAAGTGCCACTTTCCTTTTTTAAGCTATTCTGGTTACAGTTCTGCAGAAAAGGGAAATAAAATATGCATTAAGAAAGACCCGCAATCACAAATGAGGAATAGGACACCGCAAAGAGGACAAACACCACAATCTAAGTCACTTTCTTTGTTACAATCCTGGGATAAACAAAGCTGCTTAATAAATATTGATATTGTTTGTACATCCTGCCTTTGGAAATGAATAGCAGAGCGATGCTCTAGCCCCTTTCCCTCTCTGGAGAGCCACTAAACTCAACACACGTGCGTGTATATTTACCCCAAACTATTTTTCAGAGAAAGCTGGAAACCAACTCCACAGCACCATTAAAATATCCATAATAGGTTTTGGAAGTCTTTAGCAGACACCACCCTTTACTCATCTGTCTGTGTAATGCCCAGGAAAACCAAGCTTTCCCAGTGCAGGATAATCACAGCAACTCTTATGCTAGGACGAAGCGCTTGCCCAAGGAGTTAATGCAAGGTGGCTCCGAGGGTCCCCTTAGATAATCCCCGTTGGCAGAACAGGGCTGCACCCAGTTAGGGTGCCCTGCTGTATCTCTAAAGGTTCCTTGATCGACCTGAAGCCAGTTTGGTTTCCCTCCCAAACTGGTCTTTGCTTTCCTTGGGACATCTCTCACAAAGCCTGCCAAGCTGGGTCTCAGCTTCAGGTTTCAAGCTAGGACCACAGATCCAAGCATTCCTTTTTCTTCTATGTCTCCCACCTTTGTCCCATGTGAAAGCTTATCAACTGCTACAGACTTGGCTTCACTTCACACCGCTGTCCTCCCAAAAGAGCTCTGCACCCAACAGCCAGCCCCCCACGCTGTCTCTAAAAAAGGACACGGTGACATTCCCACAACGGTGTTTGGTCTCACTCGTTCCAGCTGAAGCTTTTTAAACATGTGTCAATGTTTATGTAAATATTGAAGCAAAGCTCCAAGGCAGGGAGGCCAAGCACATCCCCTGCAGTCACAGGGCTGGGATGCAGTGAGCTCCCGCTCACCAGACCGCCCTACCTGGCATCCTAACACAGCATCCCTTAATTCACAGCACGACAGGGAACACACAGAAACCACCCCAGCCATGGCAAAGGCACAGTTAAATCGCCGCCAGGCTCCCCTCCTGCTGCCGTCAGGAGCCGTCAAGCCAGTCCTAACTCCGGCCGGCATCTCCAGCACAGCCGTCGGGAGCAGCGGCTTTTTTCCCTCCTGTCTCCGCAGGCAAGGACGATGCTCCCCCAGCACCAAGGGTACCGCTGCCACGTCAAGCGGCTGACTGCCGGCCGGACTCTGCAGTTTCCCCCATCTGCAGTTTCCCCTATCCTATCTTCTGCAGAGCCCCTGCAGTAGAAACCTCCAAAGCAAGAAGCCAAGCGACATCCCCTGGTGACACCTGGCCTCTTATTTTGCAGGTTTCTACTGCAGGGGCTCTGCAGAAGATAGGATGGGGGGAAGTGCTCGATCCTATGGAGGAATTGCTCATTCCTTCAAGGATTTAAAAATAATGAGCATAACCCTGCCAAAGTCTGTTGTCCCAAATAGTGATGGAGCGCTGGATTTGGCGAGGTCCCAGCAGGTCGGCACCAATGCAGCACGCCAGTAGTGCATGGGGGGCGGTCACCAACATCTTGCTGGAGTCAATGGGGAGGCTTCAGTATGTTTGGAGCCAGCTGCCAGCACTCCCACAAGGCGTTTAGCCATTTTGAGTCTCACCGGGAGCTTACGGCGCTGGAGCTCAATTTTCTCTCCTTGTTTTTGACTTGAGATTGAATTCCAGAGCCTTGTGCACATTCCCACCAGATACTCTCCCTGGAAATGCTCAGGCAGATCCCCGTGATTGAGCTGAAGCAATTTCACAGCTTTCCAGGCTGGGCTCGGGGGCAGCTGCCCCTTCAACTGAAAGTTTCCTCTTCACACCTGATGGGTGGTAACCATGTGCAAATCCTGTCATTGCTGTAAAAGCTCAAACAGTCTGCCTCCAACGGGCTTCAGTGGCTTAGGCCTTGAGGAAACCACCTTCCTGGAGGTTCAAGCTAACACGTTTGCCTTCTCAATTCAATAACCCTGGCCGTGAGGGAAGACCTCCCAGATGAAGGGACAGTTGCTTCCTAGACCACCCCGGTTCAGTCGCTCGCAGTCACGGGGCCATGCCCTGACCTCCATCAGGCAGTTACACCTCAGCCGTCAGCTCCAGCATCCGTGCCATGACGGGCTCAGCAACAGCAGCTTCGTGTTTCAGCCTTCGCCCTGCTTTTCGCCAAGCACCGACCTTCAGCAGGGGAGAAACGTGGCTGGCGAGTGAAGGCGCTCAGGACCACAGCCCCCGCTGTCCTTTGTCACCCTGCTCTGATGGAGGGAGAGCAAGGGGCTGAGTTACACCCACCAGGACGGGGAAGGAGAGCGGGAAGCATCGGCTTGAAACACGCTGACATCCTTGCACAGACATGACGCACATGGGGACCCACAGCCAATGCACCTTCCACGGCCGTCGTGCAAACGACAGTGCTGGGAAGTGGAAGCGTTAGACAGGAATTTAGTCTTAATCCATGAATGAACCCAGTTGCACCCACCCACCCCTGCCAAGGCTTTGCTGGGTGCTGGAGACACTGGCAGTCTCTCTCCCCTCCCCACCAGAGCAGGACCAAGGATTAATTTGTGAAGCTACTTCGTTCTCCCTCCGTATCTTTTTTTAGTATGTGCCACATCTGTTTGTTTTCCCTGCTAGTCAGATGATGACATGAACCACTAAAAACTATCTTCTAAATGTGCACATCTCGTTTAAACTACCTGGAGGTGTTTAATTATGGCTTAACTGTAGCACACACTGCTGCTGTTGCTGCATCTTATTTTATATAAGTGCCTGGGCGAACCCCAAGGCTCTATGCCCTCTCCTGCTCTACAGCACTGGGATTACATAGGGAGGTACGTAAAGGATATTTACAGTACCATCCACCTCCCCCTGCTCTCTCTAGCAAAATGCATTGCTTAGCATCATTTATTCTGTGTATTTTTTACCATCACCTTACCAGCTCCTCTGGTGTCGGAGAGGTAATTTGCATTTAGCAGCCTCCCTTGAAGAGAAAGCAAAAATTAACATTCAGGTGTAGGCAGTACAAGAGGTAGAAGATAATATAAGACTCTTCACTCTCACACTGACCATGCATCACCCTTCCCCAAGTTTTTGTCCACAAAGCTTCCGCAGAGGCAGCGTGCAGATTTCCTCTGAAACAGCAGTTGGGGGTGAAACCATTGAGCCCAGTCAGGGTGTGCACAAACCACTACACGAGCAAGCCCGGTGGATGTCTGCATTAGCATGTAATGCTTGATGCACCCTTCTTCCCCATGTCCATCCATGCTCCTCAGCACTCCTTATGTGCAGAGTATTACATGCTTTAGACTCCGATTTTTTGCAGGTCACAGACCTCACTGCTCTAATCTCTCCAGTTCACACTGGTTTGCCTCAATCTTGATGTGTTTGTTATCCCTCTAATTTTGGGGTGAGATCAAGGATGAAATTACACCTGATATACCCAGCATAAAGTATAAGCACTGAATAGAGGGGTGGGGTTTTTTTTTTTTCTGTTTAGTGGCCCAAAACCCTGTTGGGAATACTTAAACAAAACTTTACCCTGAGGATTGCTATTAGCAGACATTTCCCCACCCTGCGCCAAAGTTTGAGAATCACAAGGCTAAAAGCACAGTGTCAAATCCTTGTCTTTTCTCTCCTTCCTTGCTCCATGCGATGAGGAACAAGCTAACTAACATTGGTTTGAATTAAAATAATTTTAATCAACAGACCATACGGACCCCTTCTGAAGTAGGCGGGAGTTCTGCCAGGGTTTCACCCACTCTGTTCGAAGCACAGCCTCACCTCCTCACCCTCTGGCTACAGGGACCCCCACTTCCCGCACAGGCTAAAATAAAACCGTCCCATGGAGATCACACCCCCGCGGCTGCTCCCGGACAGCTGAGACTGCACCAAACAATGCAAATTTGCAGTGTGGTTATTTGGGGCTGAAGATGCTTTCTCTTCTGTATTCCAGACATGTTTTTTTATAGGAGCTGTAGTATTTGTAAAGGCAGGTCTCGGCTGCTTGCACCAAAGCATGGGGTGCAGCAGAGGGATCCCTCGACACAAAGCAAAGTGATTTGCTTTACTTTCTGGTTCCACGCTTACAGACACCCTTTTCTCCATGGGATTAAAAGGAAGAGAGCATGAGAAAGCTGGGAAAGCCCAGAAGTAGGTGGCTGTGTCCCACCACATGGAAGGGGGGAGCAGCTAATGTAGCAACGGGGCAGCAGTTTGAATGAAGAGAAAGAGGAATTGCTGTGCACAGCAGATATCGATTCTGGGGAACTCATCACTGCAGGATGATGGTGTGGACACCAACACCACAAGTGGTTTGGGAAGCAGATGAACTCATGGAGGAAACAATACAAAGTCACCAAATCTCAGGCTCAGAAAGCGTGAGCCAAGTCCCAGCAGGCTGGGAGCAGGTTTGGGAAGGTATCCCAAAGGCACGCTCACTCTCTGAGGCTCCCAGAAGTATAACTTACTTTGTTGTGAGCGTCAGAGAACCAAACCCTGCTGTCTGAGACACGCTAGCAGTGCAACCCAGCCCAACTTCTACAATTTCTGTATGTTAACCCTGGACCGTGGCCCCACCACACACCACGCAGGCAGCAAACACAAGATCGTCCCTGCCTGGTGTGAGCAGAGGACAAACGGCACGGGATGGAGACAGAGACCAAGGAGCACGGGAACGCAGCCTGCGGTCAGGGTGATGGCAGTGAGCTGGGCACCCCCACTCCAGCCACATTTTCATGGACACCAGAGCACAGCGGATGAAGACGGTATATGGTGAAGGAGGTGAGATGAGTGACCTAGCCAAAGAAAGGGTGATTCTTCTTCCTAGAAACACATATGGATCCTGTTTTATTTCAGTTATAGAGGTGGAAAGTCCAAATAGCTCTGTAAGTTATGAATTGCTCTACAGCAATGCGTGCTGTTATCACCAAAATAAATGAAGTCCCTGCCAGCCAGGAGCAGGGCAGGAGGCAACACCCCAGCGAGAGGCTTCCAGGGGAGGCTGGAGGAGAAACCCTCCGGTGGGCAGAAAAGGCAGACACCGCCGAAGACTGCCTTTATACCTGCACTCTGCTAGCGTATTGCAAGTCAATCAGCCTTGAAGCATTATCCAAGCTACACAGCTAATGCCGAGTTTTAATCAGTGTTGCTATCGGGCCATACGGACTTAGCTGCCAGTGGGTCAGTACCGCCTGCTGTTGGTCACCGCAAGTGACACCAGCCCTGAGGTGTGCAGGAGAAGCAGGAAAATCTGATACACTAGTTCCCTGTGCCAAGCCTAACTCCACCTCTCTGTTGATCGCTTTACTGACACAACTAGTAAGTTCACAAATCCAATCAAACACCAGGGAAGAGCCAAATATTACAAAACCACCAGATGAGGAACCAAGAAGAGGAAAAAGAAACTTTTTTTTTAAATTTAAGCCCAGAGTCAGTCTGGGAGAGATATGTAATAAATATATTAACCGATTGTATTGTGAGCCCGGTAATGGTCTAGTTCTGCAGCACCTCTGCCAGCTTTATCTGACATGAATTTCTAATGCAATTGAATCTGATTTCACTTCCCAACGATCTCATTTGAGTCACTGCCACATATCCCACCGCCACCCCATCGCGTGAAGCCGGTGACGCCGGCTCAGCCGAATGTCAAGCCAGCGGTGGCTGATAGCACTACATCCTCCTCCGATGGGCTCAGCCCTGCGAGGCGCTGGGCTCTGCCCGTTCGGCTGCGAGGAGTGTGGGTCCTGGCGGCAGCTGATGCATCCCAGGAGTCACTGTTTGTGACTCTTAATGAAGTGTGAGTCAGCACCGCCACTGTAAACTGTGTCCTGCGGAGGCTTAAATATAGAAACGCCGGCCCAGGGTGGAAACAAGGATAATCAGTCTGTTGTGAATGAAGGAAAAGCAAACTCAAGCTGAGACTTGAAAAGCGTGAACATTTTTACAGCGGGATTTTTTTTTCTTTTGAACAAAATTATCATTTTTCCCTTTTGTGATCTCAGCCGATAGGAGGGAAAAACAAAAAATCCACAAGCAGGGTACCCAAACTATGCCGTGATCTCCCATTTCTTTTTACATTTCAAAGCTTTTCTTTCAATGAACGCTACATTTTCTATGTGTAGAGCCAGCATACCAGGAAGAGCACTAGGACTTGAAGAGGAGACCTCAGAAAGCCCACCCAAAACCAGAGGTACTGGGCAAAGGGGCTACAGGAACAGGGAAATTAAGTGACAGGGATCCAGGGAGACAGAGCTTTGAGATGAACCTCTGCATCACTCACACTAATGGTAAATCACAGGGGGAAAAGTCTTGGGGTTATGTGTGTTGGTTGTTTTTTGACAGATAACCTGCAGATTACACAGATAAAAAAATACAGTAAAAAGTTCTGAGGCATCCTCACTTTGGCGGGGGGCACTATGGTGAAAGCAGTGAGTGTTCAGCCCCACGGTGCTGCACTCTGGTGCACCAGGCACATACATGCAGGGCCCCTGGAGCTCGGAGGTATCTAAGTAAGTTTGTCATACCCATGAACTTTAAAAGGATCTGAGTCCTAGCTGCCCTTGGAAACCTGAACAGCGGGTCCAGGTTTCCATCTTCTTACCAGAGATGCAAAAATAATGTGCTCAGGCAGATTTGTAGAGGTAATGCCAAAAGAGCATCCAGTGTGGTGATCGTGCCTTTGCACGGTCACTCAGTAGGACTCGGGGGGGTCCTGGGCAGCACAGGCTGCGGCAGCCTGGAGCTATGAAAACAGGGATGGTGCAGGGCTTAGCTCTAGGGACTCCATCCCTGCAAGAGCCCTTCCACCAGCACCACCCTGCCCACCCCCCATCACCCCGCGCACCTCCATCTCCTCCTCACCCCAAAAGCCCCGCACCTCAGAGCCTATACGGAAAGCTACTTGCCACCGGCTTTCCCTGCCCTGACACTGAAGCAGGCAGCCAACCAAAGCAGAGCACCAGCCCTCCAGACGCTCCCTGCCCTCCAGCTAACCCCCCACCCCGGTCCTGGTCCTGGTCCCACTCCCAGTCCCGGTCCTGGTCCCAGTCCCGGTCCCGGTCCTGGTCCTGGCTCCGGCGGTGCCAGCCTTGCCATTCCTGGCCATCACACGCTCTGTTTTGGGGAGCGACCCTCAAGGCCAGCCCCAGCCCCGATGCATTGCCAGCAAAGGACTCCTGTCTGGGAAGCGGGGGGGGGGGGGGGGGCCGGGGGGGACCACATTGGGGG
>NW_010972887.1:252393-262900 GCF_000737465.1 Haliaeetus leucocephalus | reverse complement strand
GGTGCTGTGTGGGGGAGGGGGGGGGGGGGGGGACAAGCTGGGAAGACCCTAATGGGAATATCTAACCCTGCCAAAATGGACCTAACAGAGATGCAGGCACGCCAGTGTGCAGAGAGCGCATCACTTGGGGCATGGAAACACACCAAACTTCATTTTTAGAGGGCTATATTACAGGTGGGCAAATGGGTGTATATATCTCTGCAGATACACGGAGAAAGAAAGTGTGATGGAAAATCAATAGTGCATATGATCTTGAGGAGTCATCTGGCTTGGCTCCCCACCCCAACACAGCTATGCTCCAGCCAAATCTGATGGATGTCTAATGCACTCTTAGAGTCCTTCTGTGCTGGAGAGCCACAGCCGCCCCAGGCAACCTGCTCCCACGCCTCACCATCCGAAAGCTTCTCTTTCTGTTTGACCTTGCTACTGCATCTCAAGGCCCTCCTCCTTCCTATCCAAAATGAGCACAGGGACCACATTTCCCTTCCTCTCTTGTCATTAAGGACCATCCCCTTGTGCTCCCTACAGCCCCTTCTTCAGGCTGAGCAGCCCAATCCATCCCTCTTTCCTCTCAGGTTGCATTTTCCAGGTTGCCAGGCTGGAAATCCAATTGCCTCCTGAACCATCCCCAGCCATCTCACAGCTTTCTGATTGCATGGTCCCCACGAGCAGAGATTGCTCCAGGCGAGATCTTCCCAGAGCCCAGGAGAGTGGGATTACTTCACGTCCCTTGGAGGCTCTGCTGCAGCTCCAGCTCCAGCACAGCTCAATATGTGCACGTTTCAATAGGTACACTGGCCTTTTCCACAGCATACACAGTCACCTCACGTTTAGTCAGTGGTCCTCTCTATCCTCTCTGAGAAGCAGCTCCCTGACTACTGTTCCCAACCACCCCCTCTGCTCCTCTGGTTTCCCGGCACACGTCCACGCCATGGACTGCCTCCAAGTAGAGGTAGCTTGCACCTCTTGAATTCTCTCCTTTTTTTTTTTACATCCCTTTCCTCTGTTTTGTCAAGGTCATTTTGAACTTAATCCTCTTCTCTGCCTTCATGTCATCTGCAGATTTAACAGATAGGTCATCTACTTAATCAGTCCCAGCAGTAATGATGGCACTGAGTAAGAGCAGAGCCCAGGACACACTCTGCCATCATCCCACACAACACCGATTCTCCTGGCAGTGCACCATCCATAACTGGTCTCGTGGAACATTACCCAATGGGCTTTGAAATCACTGTATAGGAGATTCACCTAAGTCATATGGCCAATATTTGTAATATTCCCACAGCTGTTTTAAATGTAATTTGCTACAGTTGCAGACCACTTTCTTATTCATCAGCAAGAAGAGAGAAAGGAAGAAGACAGCTTCACATCTGTTAAATCCATGGTTTTCTCTTCAATACCTGATGCCGACTCTGATGCCTGCCTTAGGAATTGCCACTGACACAGAAGAGATCAGCCCGCAGGGAAACACATGGGAAACCACCAGGCCACTCCGCCCCTGGAACACTTGTGTTTGTGCCTTGTGGATAGGGCGAGTTTAAAATGTCCGAGGGCAGTGACTGACCTCTGTTTGCAGATAGGCACAATTGCTCAGTCTTACCCCAAAAGCCTCTGTGAACCACGAGCCTTACTCCTCCCACTCCACTCCCTCCCACCACCAGTCTGTGACAGCTAAGACAATTTTTTTAAAAACATTGTCCATACTTCCATTTGACAGCACAGTTCATGGATTTTTCAGGCCAGAGGGGACTGCTATATTCACCTTGTTTGACCTTCTTTAGCAATCCAGGCCCTTGTATTTCTCTCAGAGACTTCCAGAAGCAAATCAAGTGATAAACACTTACAGATACCTCAAAATTTAGTTATTGCAATGAATCCCTGCCTACCTGACAGGTTTGCTTTTCTATTGCTTGGAGAAAGTAGTTTGAGAAATCCAGTATGAGAAGCAAGCTCCATTTTTCAATTTAAAGTCTGCTGGAATACAGAGGTTTCTGGTGGCTACAAGCTAGCATAAATTCATTCTCCCGGCATCTTGCTTCCATGAAACAAACTGCTTCCCATTTAAGACCCATGTAAGAAAGTAAAACTTGGCAGTCATTAGTCCACTAATAGAAGAGAAAAAGTAAGAGGACAGCTTGTGGTTAGTTGTAGGTAGGTAGTTAGTGCACTAACTCAAAAGAAAATTAGCTTGGACAAGCTATCGAGAATTCTGCTTCATTTTTGTGCCTGAAATCAAAGATGCTATCTCTGAAGTCAGAGATAGCATCTTGTATATTGTTCATCTTCCATTCTCAAAAACCATCATACAGCCTCTGCATACATACATGGGGATCACACTAGTCTGCAATTGTTTCAGTTTTACCTCCCTGGCTTTGGTTTTTTTCTTTGGAAGGATGGTAGTGGGAAATGGAAGAGGAAATCTGAACTGCAGTTCTCGGAAAACACCAACCACAAATTAATTCAACAGCTATGTATTTATTTGTGCTGTTCTGAAGTAAAAGGACATCCATCCCATGCTCTGCTCCACAGGCTTCAAAGACTGTACATACCAATACAGAGGCTTATCGGTTACGCCAAGACCAAATCAAATAACTTCATGAGAACTGAGAACAGTAACAAAAAAGACCACCACCACAAAATCCCAACCAAAGATTAAACCTAACCTTGATCCTGCCCCACTAAAGCCACTGAGCACCTGCCCACCAGCTTCTATTGTGATCAGGCCAACCCCACAGACAACATCTAAGTCCAACAGGCACATGACTTTTTTTGAGCCCTTCCACCTACAAAGCAGGGCTGTTACAGACCTGGGGAGGGTAACGAGTCCAAACGTAAAGAGCAGGCAATAAAATCTCATGTAGGTGGTCTTCTCAATTAAGTATTTTGAGACTAAGAGCCAATTGTTCCTTATAATGTCCCACTGATTTTGCTGCCTTAGAGGAAGATGTTGGAAAAGATTTGAGCAGAACTTATTTTGATCCTGCAAAAGACAATTTTAGGCAGAGAGCCACCACAGGGTTCAGTGGTCATGGACTCTTGTCCTGTCTTAGCTTGCCAAAACAACGCTCCCCTGGAAGAGAGAAAACATTACGTCTCTGAGCAGCCTTCCTGTCCCATCTCCCTTCTCATAGCTTTGAACAAACTTTGAGGAAAGATCATTTAGACTGCCCAATCAGAAAAGCATTGAAGCTAAGACTGTTTTAAAGACCTGCCTTGCTTCGATCCAAATACATATTTCCTTTACAATCAGTTTCTCTTCGCATCAGTTTGAGCCTTTTTTTAGGATCAGCTGGAACAACTTTCCTCTTTTCCACCGCAATTCTGAAAGCAATATAAAGTGCAAATAGCCATTGAGATGCAGAGTATGCCCAACAGAGACACATTTCTGTGTGGTCTTCCTACCCCCACTGACAGCCAAGGCTTTGGTAGAACCTGATGCAGCACCGTGACTCACCCAGCCTGTAACGGTTTAACTGGGATCACAGCAGTATTCTTACTATGCACAGCAGTGTCTTTTGGAGACTTCACAGTGTACACCGTCAATATGTAATAACACTATGCATCATGAATTATGGAGTTGCTGGAATCAATGGGATTTTGCATATTAATTGCAAACACACCCAAAAAGACAAAGGAATTTATTGGCTTAATTAGTGTTTCAGCTCTAATAACGCTCAAGCTTCACTCACACACAAATTGATAAATAGCAGCACAGTGTTACTCCTCGAGGATGCTTTGCCTTTTGAAAGGCGATGCTAAAGTTTACGATCCAAGCTCTCTCGGCTGCAGCAATGCACTCAGCAGGGTCTGGAGGAGCTGAGCTTCAGCGATATTTGACACCTCTCTTTCCTAAGCAGGTTGCTAGATGCTGGCAAAAGGAGCTGCTCCATCCTCTCTGCAGATGCTAATGGTGTTTTCCTTGAAAGATATTTATATAGTGACATTTACTAGGCCGGGCACACAATGGAGCTGGACCATTTCCATCTCTAGGTTACAAAGACTGAGATTCATTATAATACGTCCCCGAACACTACATAACAGCAACCAGTTGCCACACTGGCAGTCCGAGGGTAGCTACATGTAATGTACTTAAGGATTGATTCTGACTCCACGGATGCTGAGGAAAACTAAGTTTGAGAAGAATTAGATCAGCGTACCTGGAAGCAGACTTTGGCCCTTGGGCTCCCAGCTTCCAGGAAGGGCAGCTCCATGAAAAATGAGGTGCCAGGAGAAGGAGAAGCAAACGTCAAGAATTCAGCTGTATACCAAAACAAAACAGAGAGAAACCCACCTGGATCTGATCTCCATCACCTCATGCATTCACATGCTGCAGCACGGCACGGCTGATGCGAAGTTTCAGGAACAGCATTACAATAATGAGGGAAAAGCAAGACGCTACCTGAAAAGCAGCTTCCTCCCCAAGGAGTTAAAACATTTTCTGCATTATCATACCATCAAAATTGCATCTTAAAACTCAGATCGGACAAAGAATCATTGTTCATAAAGCCTCTGCTCACATCTTCAAACAAGTTATTCTCCTGGGCATGTTTCCCCCCCCCCCCGTTCTCAGCAGCAGATCTCTCCTCTTTAGGATGGGGATCACATCATAACACTTAAGCAATAAGCAATTTGTTGACAAAGAGAAATGGCACCAAGAAAACATTTCAGCTGCATTCAGGACTGGGGTTGGATATTTTTGTTTGTTTGTTTTTCTAGACATGATCTGGCAGCTGCAAGCGAAAAGAAGAGCCAGGATCATGTGAATGTCTCCTCGCTGGGAGGAGCACAGCCAAAGGCTGCAGGCAAGCCATGCTCCCCATGTCACCGCGCTCACAGCGCACTGGAGGAAATAATCCTGCATTAATAGGGCAGCAGATCACAGGGATCAAACAGGCCTTTTCTGTTTCTATCCTAGCTCATGCCAAAAACCAAACCAGGAGCAAATGCAAGAGAGAGAGGAATATGGCACCAGCCCCTTGTGAAGACAATCTACTCCCATTTATTAGCGTAGAGAGCTGTGCCACACAGGGTAATGGTTAATTCAGGCTATTTTGTAATTGGAAGAACCCAAAGAAGATGGGCATTTATGGCTTTCTCTACAAGGAAACAGGGCCATAACTCCCAGCTCCTTCAGAATTACGCTCTGCAAAACCTCGACAGCGAGACCCCGCAGAGCACTCTGCAGCGGGGGCCAGGACGCAGCAGTGCCTCAGCACCTTTCAGGCTGTGACCTGAAACAACCGGCTGTCAGGGCTTCAGCCTGAAACATCGGGGGAAAGAAGGGGGATTTCGGTGTATGTTCCAGCCTAGCACATCAAATCATACCGCAGCCTCAACATCTTGCCTGCCCAGCAGGTAGTACCGCTGTCCCCCAGGCTATTCCAGGGAACCAGCATTGCCCTCTACTGGCCTCTTCGTAATTCATCGTCAAGGCCGGTAAAAAACAATCTGGTTCTAGATCAAGAGGAATAGGAAGGAGCTCAGCTCCCTGCTTTAATCCCCCACGCAGCCTTCAAAACCGAAGCTTGCTCAAGGGCGAGTAGTGGGCTCGAGAAATAGTCAAGCATCTCCCCCACTTCTGCTGTGGCACCTACTACGTGACCAAGGGTTTAACTTCTAAACTGGCACGGTCTAGAGAAACGGGACCCCATTTGCATGTTAGCCATGGCTTACAATGAAGCTGAACCTCCTTCTGCCATTAGACGTGAAACCAGCCGAGAGCAGGCTCTCACCTGTAAGTGCCAGGGTGTCCACACGATAACAGTTCATCTCTCTCGTGTGTAATTAATCTTCCACGTCTCTGCATGATGCAGACATTCACAGTAAAAAGGACCAAACTCCTTGTAGTCTCAAAGTCAGTGAAGATTCAGTTGACAGGCTGCTTTATCCCAGAGACAATACTAAGGCACAGGATCTTAGCGGGAATTTTTCCCAGAGTTCAGTCCAATCACAATAAGGAAAAAAAAATGGCATGTTACAGAAAAAAGGTATTTGACACAAACAGATTTAAAAGAGATTTCTATGCCATTTTGCCTCTATCTGCCACATACCCCTTTAATATAATTAATCTGTGGCATAAACACAAAAAGATCACATAAGCATCCACCAAACCCTTCCCCCCTACTTTATGAGTTCACAGATTAAACCCATCCCAGCACCGTAAGCCGCTGAAGGAGCCAAGCAAGGAGATAGGCAGGCATTAAATCTCTGAGAAAAATGCCCAGAGTGAGTTTCAAAAGCAGTAAGCTCAAGACCAAAGTGTGGCTCAATGCACATGTGTAAAGCCATGAGGCACAAGAAGCAGCACTTTACTTTTCTAACAGCAGAAGGGAAAAAGGAGAACCCAGACGTGGGGCTCTCCTGCCCCGCTGCGGGCCACTGTGGCCCCGTCAACCCAGGCATCACTCCACAAAGGGATGAGCATCAAGGAGAAAATCTGTGAGCCCAGATCCTGAAAAATACAGAGGCATCAGCGTTTGCAGGGGATATCAGACACCCAGCTGCCCTTGCAGCACGGGCATCCTCAGAAAACTCTTTCTGTACACCGGCTGGTGAAAACTTAGCCCCAGCAGCTAACGTGCTTCACTCTAGCCAAAGCAGGATTTCCTCACCCATCTCGCTAGAGACTTGCCAGGAGCTCCCCAAGCCAATGAAGGTCAAAACAGAAGCAAACAAGTGCCCAGCCACGAGCCCGCTGGCTTGCAGGGGAGCAGAGTAACCCAAACGCCTTCCTCCAGGAATGGCTGCAGACGAGGGGTGGCTGGCACCCCTCTCGGGGCTCTCAGCAGCATCACTGTTTCCCCTTCCACGTTGTTTTGTGTGCTTCGGTGTCTCCCTGCTCCCCTCTTTTCCAGGGATCCTTTCCACAGCCGGTGCTGCCCAGGCACGGTACAAGGCTCAAGGATTCACATCAGTAGCACAAAGATCAGGGCTTTATTGCTGCAGTATCTAAGTTGCTTTGAGAACATGAATACCTGTCTATTTTTTTTTATCTTAACTTTTTTATTATTACTTTAACTTGAGCACAAAACAGAAGTACCCTTTGTCTAAAACTCCAACCTTCTACTCCTTTCAGGGAGGTTTCCCTATTTGCATCACATCTAACCACTTCACAATTTTTAAAAGCATTTGCTTTAGTCATCAAGTAAAATAACACCTCTGAGGGGTCAGATCTCCAGAGCAGACACTGCCTAATGGTTGTTTGAGATACCAGTATCACTTGGGAAAGCTGGTCCCAGAGAACACTGAAGCCAGCCTCTGAGTAGACACTAATTCTCCTCCTTTGATCCAAACCAGGGGACCAGGGTATCCTTGCTACAAACAGCCCCTTCCCTTTGTGCCACAAAACATATATAGCCCACGGAACACACCTAAGCGGAGGAGGATGCAGCCGAAGCCCAGAGGGTCAGGAGCCCACCCCAGGCTGCTTGCTGGGCTGCCCACGACCCTGGTCTCACCCACAGCCACCCGCAGCACAGGGACTGCCATCCCCATCCGCAATGTTGCCTCTGCTTTTCTGGACGGCTGCACCACCAAGCACTGAAGTTTTTCATCTCTCGGTTGCTTTTCCCTGTGTTACTTCAGAAAAAAAACCCAACCCACACATTGAGCTACTACCGAGATGACTGGGATGGAGGAGCCTGCCCAAGCACCACCGCCGCAGATGCTGGGTGAAAGCCATCAACCACCCACAGGGGTAATCTCGGAGGACCCTGCGATGAGAACAGGAAACAAAAAAGCCTGCGAGCAGCCGAGGGAGACGTTCATTCTATCGATTGTGTAAACTGTCAGTGGAGTGGCAACGAGCATTTTTTTTTGTTTCTATCCTGGGGAATAATCCAGCCTGATAATTAGTACATAAGAGATAAGTGGAAAATGAGACATCTAGCGAGGGTGGTTCAAGCCTCCTCATGACATTGATAATGTGCAGATACATAGATCACTGTCGGGGCAAACCGCCACTGTGAGCCTGTGTCTTCCCATTGCCTCATCAATCCATCATCCGCTTAGCTACTGACACCTTGGCAGGCACACACCGCTAGCCCTGCATTTGAATTGCGAGGAGAAGGCTCCACCAGGGAATACAGATTTAAAAATCTAAGATTCAAATTTATTTAAGTATTGTGAACAGCAATTCCCTTGCAAGGCATCTTCATTGCCCTTTTGCCAAGGGGGAACAGTTGGGTCTTTGTTAGAAGTACAAATTGCTTCTTAATGCAAAGGATAAAGCAGAGCCCAGGCACCTCCTTAGAATTCCTCCTGGCTCCCGCTAATGCTGCTGCATGTCAATTTTAATTTTTTGAAATTTAAACCGAGGGCTTTGTGTCTAAGCTCCATTTCATCGGAGGGGAGGGGAGGAATAGTCAAAAAGGATTACGGATCTAGGGGGAATTGAGGATCCATAGCAATTATACTTCATTTGGGTCCCAGACACTGGTTTTAATCATATTCTAAATAGTACAAATCGACAAGACATTAGAGATTGATAAGTGTCTAACACATGTACCTGGTTATGAACTCTGCTTCCCTCAGCTGGGGGATGTTTGAGGACAGGATGAAGGGAGGAATTGCTTTCTCTCTCTGACCCTCCTCTTCCAGCCAACAAGAAGACAATACCCACCGAGGACTAGGTAGGAGACAGAGGAGACTATAAGAACTCAGTCATCACTGGGCTGCCCCAAAGTGGGGCTGGAATAAGTCCACGCTGGCTGTGGTTCCCTTTCCTTCTGCAACGCCAGGGCAGGGGCAAAGCTCCAGCCTGGGCAGAGCCGTTGCAGTCCAGCTCCTGTCCCTCCTACCTGTGAAACTGCACTAATGCTGCAAAGGGCAGTAAGCTGATAGGGACGTAAGAGCTTCAGGAGGGAAAAATGAAATGGTAAGGCAATAAAATGAAAGTAAGCACTGCTGTAAATCAGCTTAGCTCTTTTAGCTTCAGCAGAGCAACCCCAACTTACCCAAACTGAAGAGGTTACCGACTGGGGTGTTGATGAAAGATTCACCTCCTCCACCAAAGGCTCAGGACCGCACGCACTAGTTACACACCTGCGCACTTTTAGAAGTACACAGGGTGGCTGGGATTTACCACAGACCAGCAGGAGAAAACCTTCCCACATGGTCTGAATCTGTCCATCTTTGGTGAGCTTTCTCTCCCAGGCCGTCTCAGGGACTGTGCAGACCCACCTACAGTCAGGTGTGGTTTCCAACCCATATACGCACTGCAAGTGCAGGGGTCTAGACAGACTGTCTCCCCCGCTGCCTTCTTACACTTGTCAAGTGTGTTACAGGAACCCAGCTTTCCGTAACTGCTGATTAAACCGCTTTTCCTATACTTCACTAACCTCTGGATCAGGCTCAGACCCAGTAAAAGCCGTTTAGGAGATCCGCTCCACACCCCCACTTTCACTTCTTTGTGACCATGTGCTGCCTTTTTACGAAACTGCATAAAGGTGAGGCTTTCTCCCTCTCCCTCTGCTTCTTCCCAGCCCCTCTGAATCACAATCAAGACCTAGGCAAGGTGCCCCCATCCTAACTTTAAATTTTGCTGCAAACCTAAGGGACTGAAGTGACCCCCTCCTTTACCTCCCGCCCTCCCCTGGCACCACCACAGCGCTCCTTCGCAGCACTGGAAGAGACAGACAGCAAGAAGGCATTGTCTAAAAACATAATTTAATGTGATATTTTGGTGATTGTGGTCAATGACTGAATACTTTTGCAGACAGGAACAGGTTTGACGTTAATGACACCATCATTCACACGAGCATTGCATTGCACAGAAAAGAAAAGTTTGCACTTGACCCCATACAAACAAAGCAGCAGAGGAAAAACCAGTTACGGTCCAGTCCCACTTCGCGAATAGTCGATCTGAAAATTCATCATCATCATCATCAATACTCATTGACGAAAAAATGCGACCGGTTCAAATACTGTGTGCGGCACAGTCTGAACTCTGGGCTCTCTTACACCCCCCGGGAACCACTCGAGAGTTTCAAGATGCCAAGTTCCTCATGTGACACACAAAACACTGAGGCTGACAAAGGGAGAGGGGGTTCAGAGGAAATGGGGGAGAGCGAGGAAGGGGATCGCTTTGTTTCACTTCAAATTCGTTTCCACAGGCGTAAAAAAAAAACCCAACCATACAAACTGATAATGAAGCTGAAGTGACCTGCGGAGACAGCGGACACCAGCAGGAACATCGGCACGACAGGGTACAGAAACGCCAACCGACCCCACAGCTATCAGCGGCGGGGCCAGTTGCGTCGTGTCGCTCGCTTTGCGTTAATCGGGGTATAAAAGAAAGCCAGAGAAAGTGCTGTACTTATTGTTGTTGCCTCCGTGCGCTTTGCCTCCGTCCAGCTTGACGTACACCTCGTCGCCGGAGTCCAGGTGCAGCACCACGCTGTTGCTGGCGTAGTCGTAGTTCTGGTCCGCGTCCTGGGCGATGGCACTGGCCCGCACCTGCCAAGGCAGCCGCGGGGCGCGTCAGCCCCCCGAGCCCCTCTTCCCCAGC
>NW_010972887.1:252083-252383 GCF_000737465.1 Haliaeetus leucocephalus | reverse complement strand
GCCGGGCCGGGCCGGACGCGGGGCCGGGAGCGGCGCGGACCCACCTGGCCGTTCTTGCAGAGGTCGGCCCACATGCTGGTGCCGTCGCCGCCGCGCATGAGGATGTGGTAGGTGAAGAAGTAGATGCCGCGCACCTGGCAGGTGAACTTGCCGCTGGCCGGGTCGTAGTGGTTGCCCAGGTTGGTCACCACGTCGTCGAACTTGAGCACCTCGTAGCCTTCGTGGGGGCTCTTCAGCCCCACGTAGAAGGCGATGCGCGGCCCGCTGAAGGCGGCGCTCAGCCCGCCCGCCGCCTCGCCG
>NW_010972887.1:215761-250730 GCF_000737465.1 Haliaeetus leucocephalus | reverse complement strand
CGTGTTCCCCGTGGCTTCCTCCCTCGGCCTCCCCCCGTCCGGCCGCGGCGGCCCAAAGACCGGCGGGACGACCCCGCGGGTGGATCTTGCTCCTCGACACATCCAAGTGTCATTAAAGTTCGTTCCACCCGTCCCCGTTTCCCGAAGGCAGGCGGGGCTTGCCAGGTGGAAGGGGAGCCCCGGGAAGAAAATGCCTTTAGCAGAGTTTAGGGTGGGGTACGGCACAGCGTTTTGTCGGTTTCCCCGCGTAATGCTGGGTCCAAATCAAGTGGGGTTTGGGTTTTTTTCCCCAGTGGAGAAATTGTGATTAATTGCCTTCGATTTGCTGAGTAAACGGTGCTAGTGTAGCGGGAGCTCTTGCGTCGGTAACTGCCTACAGGGATCTCCCCTCCGGAGAGTAAGTGGGGATCTTACCCACGCATCTCATAGCCGTGGGTTAAGCACCCGTCCTGGAAAGAGCGTGGTACGGTGATCACACAGATTTCCTAAGGGCAACACCTCGGTGCCCCCCCCGCTCCCCTGGTGCAGAGGAAGGGGGAATTTCCAGCGGGTTCACCAGCGCCGAAGGCAGCCTGGTTTGTCTTAACGAACAGGCGAAGCTGCAGGTCGAAGGAAACGAGCCGCTCAGCCTGATCCCACGCTCGTTGAAGCTGATGGCCTGGAGGCATCATATGCAAATGGTGACATACAGGCTTCTTCCAAGAACTGCAGAAACGCCCTAAAAGGACTTGGGACTCTTTTGTTAGCTTTCCTTGAAATTGAAGGAGAGGACATCAAGGCTTTCCCATCTGGAACACACGCAGTTCAGGACCAGATCTCGTCTCGGTCACATCCCTGTGTGCGTCCAGCATTTTTTCCTGGAGTTATTCGGGCTTTGTTCTGCTGCTGCTGAGATCAGGATTCATCCCTGCCCCTCCGAGGCTCTCTGATTTTTTTTTTCCACATCTATGTATTTGAAGCTGGAAGTGAAATTAGTCTCGTAAATGAAAACCTTTCTCTGAGAACCGTAGATAGTCGTTTTAGAGTAACCATGTCTATTACTTAGCACAATGCATCTAAATGTTTTAAGAGATGAGATTGTGACAAAGATGTAAGTCCTCTCCTCTCCTCTGAATTACCAGTTGCATCCCACAGTGTTATTATAAGCCCCCACACTTGTCTAAAGCCTTGTAAAATGATTTCTAATAGTTGTTTCTGCTACAGCCCTAGTATAATTTTCCATATATTAACTGCGCTAAATACAAATAAATTCACAAATAGATTACACCACTTTGCCGATCATCCCTGCTTAACCTTCTGTTAATTTCCCTTTTGTTCTGGTATTTGTCACTAGCTGGGCTCTCCCCGTGTATGTGAATCCTTGCTATTCCCCCCGAGCTCTTCGGACCCCCCCCTAACGTGGCTTTTAATCGCCTGTTTCGCAAAGGCAGCAGCCACACTGTAGCTTTTCTAACCCTTTTCTGAATAATCAAGTTCTTGTATCATTTGGGCTCTTTTCCAACTTCCCTATTTGCATTAACTCTCTTTTATAACGAGGTGACCATTGCTGGGAACTGTATTCCAAATGGGGGGCTCACCAGCCGCTCCTGCAAAGCCAGAGTCATTTTCTGTGGCGGGGTCTGTTATTCCCACTGATCAACAAGGACAGACAAAGAAGAAGAAACATATTCTAACTTTCAGCCGGACAAAATTGGCACAGTTCTTAATAAAGACAGTTGAGCACTTGAACGAGCAGGCAGAGAAGATTCCAGAAATATCAGCAGTTGGGTTAGGTGTCAAATTCTAGCGATTTTGTTTGGGAATAGTTTAATTGCTCCTCTGTGATGCGGTGAGATGGACTGATCACCTAGTTAATCCCTCCGTCAGATTGCTTTAAGGTAAACACAGCGCGACTTTAATGTATAACTCCAGTAGGATCTACGTTCCTGGAGACGTGGAGCTGACCGATGTAATGCATCTTGTGCCCCAAGAAGTAGCACCGTGATCGATGAGGCAGCTGGTACCACCCACTGATCCTACACTACCAAGTATTTAGGAATATAGTCGCAAAAAGGTACGTGGCAACACTCAGCTTACAATTCTGATACAGGCGGCTGCTACGCTGTTAGGTGCCTGCTTTCTGTATGCAACGGGATGCACCACAGCAGTACAAGGAGCAGCAAATTGCCAGGTACCTTGCTTCATTTGAGGTGACAAGTACCAAAGCGCTGCTTAGAGTTAGGCACTTCGCATCTTTCAAAAGCGTGTCAGGCTGGTGCTCTGTTGCAGGTCTCTCGGGGCTGGCAAGACTCAAGCGCCTCCGGGTGTGCCCAAAGAGAGAGATGAAGGCACCCACAGAGCATCTCTGGTGAAACACAAAGGGTGTCTGGACCTTGGCGTTGGATGATGGCTGAGCAGGAGCCTCGGTGGTTGCTGTTGTTAGCCAAAGCAATAATTAAGCGCCTAAAAGCTTGCGTGGATCTACCTCGAAACGCCGTTTTCAGAGGCGGTGTAAGGACTCGGGAACCTGACTGCTCAGGGAAGCGTTTGACAGGTCAGGCACAATTCCCAAATTTAGACAGCCAAGAACCCAGGCACTTCTCATTGAAGCTCCAAAATTCCAGGAGCGCATGACTTTCCATCAGTTACCTTCCAGGGTGCAAGCTACCCAGGCGAGACGGGGAGAGCAGGGAAGAGAGCACCGCATGCCCTTATGTTGAATCTGTTCCTTTTTGCATAAAAAGAATTAAAGATTCATTGAGCTAGAAGGAGAGGAAGACCAAAGGTGAATATAATTGCTAGTTTAGTGGTGAGAGCACCTACCTGATCTGGAGTTTCAGTCTTTCCTCCAAGAGCTGTTTCTGAATTCCAGCCAGGAAGGTGAGGCACAAATGCAATGTGAAAGGGAGCCGGTGGCTCTGGCACACACAATTCCCCTTCCTGAAGGTCCATCCGAACTGCTGAGCTAAAGACACTTCTGCACTCCCTCGTTTTCTTTTCCATCAGAAGGTTTGCTTTTTTTTCCCCCTTCTCAGCTACACATCCTCAGCACAAACTTAGCTCACGAACTGAAGCATGTGGTTTTCTCCACAGCCAACAAGACCTGGGCCATCCCCTGGCCAAATCCGTCACCCTGGCAGGACCCAGCAGGACTCAGAGCCACCGAGGTGGTGGGGGTTCTGGGCACGTGCACACGGTGACTGTTCTGCATTTGAGGTTCTTGGAGATCAAAAGTAGGTACCTCCTGAGTTAGGTGCCTCTAGGATTGGACAGGAGCCGAGAGAACCTTTTTATTTCAGTGCTGGATTTATGTGCTTAAATTCTGCTTTAATCTCTTTCGGTTCCTTTTTTAATTTGGCCCTTAACTTGAAAAAGTAAGAAGAGCTGTACCAGCTCAGGCCTCTTATTTAGCAAAAATGTGAAGATCAAAGTAAGTCTATGGTGATACTTCCCTGGTATTTTCTCTCAACCTCCAGCAATCCATGGCTTAAGGACTTCCTGAGCCATAGTAAAATACTTTTAAGAAGCTGAAATCAAGATTACTGTGAGTAAAGACACAGACCTTGGGTCAGTACCCTCACCCATCCCAGTGAGTAGCTTTGTTTGGCTCTCTTTTGTCATGATTGATGGAAGTTATAGATAACATTACCCTCTCATCCTCTGAAGTGCTTCATTCATTGCTTTTCTCACATCACAAGACTCACAGATATTTCTCATTGCCAGAATTAACTATCTGGAACTCCGTGTACTCAACAGCTAGTAAAACATAATATATATAGTCCTTAACGCTAAAACGTTCACATTTCTTGCTGAAAGCAAATTTGAATCTGCTAACGTTCAGAATGCATATATTATTATTTCCATTCACAAAATATAAAAGATAATGATACTGATTATTTTTGCTTAATGGAGGGAAAAGTTTAGAAATGGTTAGGCTTATTGTATTAACTGCCATCATTCTCCACAAATACCGTGCACTTCTTTTTAACCTAAGCTGGGATTTCCAACAGTACTTGTCTTAAGAGCACAATGCTGAATTTACTCCCACTTGATGGACCCAGTGGGTACATGGGGTCCTGCACAGCAGAAAAAAGCATTTTATTACAGAGAACAAGGACAGGAGCTGGCTCTTGTCTTACTGTCTGTAAGGCAGAGTTGCAATAGCCCACAGAAGGTTGTGCTGCTGTAGCAACACATAAAATTCGGTCCATATAGCCAGAATCAAGCACCCTGTACTGACACAGTATGCATTACAGATCCTGCACAAGGAGAAGTACGAGCACAGTCCAAACAGACGTTGCAGCTGAATAGGCTTCGCTGTATGTACTGATCACTGTGAACTGCTGCTATTTGCGCTTTACCATATCTACTTGCTGTACACGGAAGACAAAATCTGCTGGCTCTCTCTTTGCAAGGGGGGTGTTTGGGCAAATATGTTTAGCTGTTTACAAGCGAGAGCAGCTCACAAACCCCAGAACTGCCTTCAGGGCGCTGCTTAGAGAAATACCAAATGGTGTGGAGAGAACCAGTGAAAGCCGAATGCCTTCATATCCCCCAGAGAGGTGCTGTTCACCAAACTCAGGAGAGCTCAACCTATATTTTCTGGAAGAGATCAATCAGAGCGACTGAACCTTGCTTCCCACTTTTGACCCAGTGGGACTTTCGCCCTTGCCTTCTCTCAGAGCAGGGTCACACCTACCCTGAAGTTAATTCATCAAAGCTTAGATAAATTCTGTGGGAACAGAAAAACCTGAAGCTGGTGCTGAAGATGCTTGGTCCAAACGTACGTGGCTGCTCATGTCCCCAGTAAACTGTTAGGAACTGTATGGGAGCAGCAGCTGCTACCTGGCCCCGGCAGCTGGGGTGATGGGGGAAATGTTAAGGAGCTCCAGGCTGCTTGGGAGCTCCCCATTCCCGGAGCAGGTCTTCAGCTGAAGCTACAGTAGGTTTAGAAAGAAACAAAACTGTCCTTAACAAAAGGCAGGATCTGAGCAACATCACCTATCAAACTACCAGGTTTGAATGACGTCTTGCTTAAAAACAGTAGATTAAAATGAAGCGAGCCGCCAAGTTTGCTTGCCCTTAACCAGCTCAACGCTGGAATTTGGGTCACAGCGAGAGCAAATTCAACTCTCCTTTCCTAATTCTCTGCTTCTCAGTATGTGTTTACAAACTGCTTGAGGAGAAACAGGTTGGCCCTAGATTTGTCTTGTTCAATTTGTCTCCTTAGATAACTAATGCTTTTCCAGTGTGACTGCTGAAGTAACTCTGCACTATCTATACAACCAAGCATCTGCTTTTTTAATTGAGCTAGGGCCTTCTGTACAAAATACAAATAATGAAAAAATTAAGCACATTTATGGTAAACACAAGAGTAACCTGGATTTGGAGGTCTAGCAGAAGAAAGAGATCTTCCCCTTGCCTTCTGAATATAACACATATGCACTTGGCCAAGCTGCTCAACAACGTGTGTGTGTACAAAACCAAATCCCTGGCAGGCTCTCTAGCTGAAAGTCACCCATTTCCCTCCTAAACCCTCTGAAATGCCCGGCAGGACTCAACTCTCAAGCCTTCATGACTTCAGAAGAGGGAAGGGAGAAGCTGGAAGGTCAGAGCACTAAAATCAGTCCGTTTATGCAGATCCCTTGTCTTAATTTAGCAAAATTTCCACACCCAACCATGAGGCTGATTATTTCTATTCCGTGAAGGGAAAAATTGCTGCAGGGAGTTGATGTGCATGGACAGCTGGTTTCACCAGGATGAAAGACACACATTAAAAATGCTTTTGAAGTGCATTTGGGCTTCCCTCCGGGAGTTTACTGAACCTTCAGTCAGGTACCAGAGAGAATTTGTCCCCTGAAGGCAAATACAAGAATAAAATTAGTAAGAAATAATAGCCAAACCCACAGGTGTGACAGATGGCATTGTATGGACATCTGTTGGAATAACATTCAGTTACCATGATAAACTTTTACCCTACGTCCCCCAGAATTATATGTGTTCCTCTGTTAGTCACGTAGCATGAAAAGGAAGATGTGAGGATTGGAGACCCAAAGCTAGGGATGTCAGGAATTGGCCTTACGCCTCCATCGGGTGTAGGAAACACACAGGGAGCAGGGTGTAAAAGCCGGAGGAAGGCATATGGACGAGGTGGGGCAGATGGTCCGGCTCCGTGATGCTTTGCTCTGGTTTACTGGTGCCCAATGGAGAGGAGTCATGCTGCCGAGCAGAGGCAGCCGTAAGTTTGTGCAGAGACAAGTTGCTTTGTTGCATTCAGACAAACAGCCCCAGATGAAGAAGTTTGACTGCCGTTTCTGGAGTAAGGGTAATTTGGGCTGTTGCTAGAGAGGAGAGAGAGAGCTGGAGACAAAGGTCAAGGAGAATCAGTCCTGGCGCAATGGCACGGATCAGCCGGACAAGCTCCTGTACCTCTGGGATACTCGGGGAATTAATAACCAGACTGTGACAACTGTGTTTGAAAAAGCCTGGTTAAGATGAGAGAAAGAGTAACTGTGAGAGAAAAACATGGATTTCTGTAAAAATGAAGCTTAAATAAACACCAAACCAAAGTAGGCAAGATGGATTTGTGAGATTTTAAAAAAATGTTTGATTTAAACGTGGTGAAATTGTCCCAAAATATATAGCCAGCTATGATGACTCTTCAATATAAACCCAAATTAAAAGCATGACAATGGGCTTTATTTAGAAACATCCTGACCTTTCTCGTATGACTCTTGTCCTGCCTTCTCGTTACTTGTCATTCTCAGTCACTGTATCTTGTTTAAATGAAAAGTGTAAGCTCTTCAGGGCATAGGACTGCATCTTTTTTTTTTCATCTGCTCTGTACAAACAATGCATGCAGCAGGGATACTCTTAAAACTGTTAAATAAAACACAAATAAAACATTTAATCTCCAACTTTGCAACTTTACTGAATTTCTTCACAAAAAAAAAAAACCCTCTAGTGTGGATATTAGTAAGAAGTTATTTGCTCACATAAGTAGAAGGTAGGCTAAATAACAATCACAGAAAAGCAGCACTCTCCTTAGTAATGATGTTTATTAAATCACAGAACGGTTCCTGGGGGAAAGCAGTGGAAGCCCATTGCTTGGGATTTTGAGAGCAAGGTTGGGCAATGCCAGAGACCGCACTGCAGGGCTCGGTGCCCCACTGGCAGGAAGACGAATGAGAAGCCCTAACAGTCTTCTCTATTTTGTTCTTCTATGATCCTTATAAGAGAGATTGATGCTGACAGCATCCAGGTGGTGCGTCCATGACTCAGCTGTCACGTCACTGCTTACAGCTTAAAGCCAGTGAGTCAAGGAATGAAAAACAGGTGGAAGGAGGAGGAGAGCCCTCCCGAAGTGCTCACCTCCAGCCATCTCTCACTAAGCGAGCGGGGCCAATTGCAGACCACAGGGACGCCAAAGAAGGGGAGGCAATGACAGAAGGAACGGCTGGTCACCTTCCTCCAAGGGCAGCAGGGTTGCAAGCCATTCGCCACGCTTTACGTGGTGTGGAAGAAAAGCCTGGTGTGAGTTAATGGACTTCTGCGAGCCAGAAGTGTCCACCCTATGTGGTAGGTCTGCGGCCCGCTGACTCTTGTAGCTATGCTCCATAGGCAAAGCTGTAGATGAAGTAAATATTAAATCCATCTAGTTTAGTTCATGCTAGACCGAAAAGGTAACACCACAGATGTCTGGCCACATATTTTCATCAATACAAAGGTTACTATTATGGATCTGATTTCAAGCGACACCCTAAATCCTGTTCTGGGAACGGGTCCTCAATGTGCCGGTGACTGTGACAACAGACACTGTTTCTCTGAGAAGCCAAGAAGTCCTAGAAGAGAGAAACAGGACTCCTTGGAGGCAGACTCCTAGGCTCAGGTGGCTTCTGAGACACTGCTCTCTGTCTGGGAAGGTTCACAAAAGAAATCCGTTACACCCGAGATCTAAATCTGAATCAGTTTTTTGCCACTGCCTTGATTGCAAGGCCAGCCTCTTGCAATTCACAGTAGCAGAAGGTCAGTGGCATCTCTGGAAGGTGGGTATTGCACCGCTGTCTCTGCCTTTGGGCATGATCGATGTCTAACACATGGAAATCTCTCCAGGGATGGAAACTTCATAGCCTACCCAAGAAACCTGTTGCAAGGCTTCATAATGTCTACCATTCACAAAAACATTTTCCAGCATCTGATCTTAATTTCTGCACTGCAGTTTAAGCCTCTAATTCCTTGTCTTATCCATCATGGGCAGAGCGAGCAGGTGATTCCCTCCCTTTCGGTGGGAGCCTTTCACACACTTGACAGTTGCTACCTTGCTTCCCTGGCCAGTCTGTCCTTTAGAAGCTCAGTCCATTCCACCTTTCTTCATCACCGTTTTTTTTTTTCTAGAGCTCTGGTCATTCCTACTTTCCTGGACTTTCTCCCATGGTCCACAGGTTTTTTGATGTGCAGTGCTCAAGACTGGGCAGAGGAGTCTTTGGCCAAACCTTTCTATTCATCTGTTTCATAACAGCACATCATTGTTGACTGGTATCCAGCTTGTGATCCCTGTCACCCACGAATCCTTCTCCAAAGAGCAGTCAGCACCCTGTACATCCCTGAACGCGTCACCTCCCAGTTGTCCCTGCTGAATGACATTCTCGCCTCCTTCCCATGAAATCTTTGATTTGCCACTATTATTTGGACTTCTCAGCCTCTCCTTCAGCCTGCCAGCTGTCACCACCTGCTTGTAAGTATTCCCTGTCCCACCAACGGTGTCTTTACTAGCGATATAAATAGTACCAGCTCCCTAGAGAGTCCCACCTTCCCTTTTGGCAATGACCAGCTGATACCTTCTCTTTTCAGCTCAGTTTTGTAGCCATCCTACAATGCTTTGGATGTTCCTGCAATGTTAGGAACTTCCTAGTTCCCTTACAAGAATATCATGTGTAACAGTGTTAAAAGCTTTTTAAAAGTCGAGATATATGGTACCTACTGCTTTGCTACACACAAAAAGAAGAAAATAATATTGGTGTGACACAACCAACTCCTGACAAAAAGAAAAGTGTGCTGGCTATTATTTATCCCTTTATTATATGAGTATTGCATGTTTTGGTAGCTGCCGGGAAGCTTGTTATGCACTGGCACCCTCTTCTGCAAAGTGCTATGCAAACTCAGAAGCAAAAGATGGATCCTGCACCAAGAAATTCACAATCTAATTAATCTTAATTTTTTCCCCAAAAGAAAATACCAGCTCCTTCCTTATCAGACTTCACATTGAAACATCGAGGAAAAGGAGAGTATTCATTCTGCAAGCCTGTTTTATCACAAAACAAGACGACCACTTCTTTTCGAGGAGTCCCAAACAAGTAGTTATTACTGGCATCATCAAGAGCCATATCTAAGTCTTGATATTAACTGCATTAAGCCTTGCTTAAGGCTAAAAGACATCATCTGTCTGCATCCCCCTCACTGTCTGCTCACTCACTGTCTGCTCCACCTAGGATGCAAGTCAGGCAGTTCTTCAGTTTTCAAACCTGACTGCTTCCAGTATGAGTGACACATCTTATGGTGACACAACTGCTGCAGGGTCTGCAGGAATTGTCTGAAAGCCAAGAGCTCTGTCCAAAGGAAGGAAAAATGGCAAGGATATAGATATGTGAAGTGAATGAGTAAAAGGCATCAACTCCAAGTCTGCAAGGCACAGTAATTGAAAACGTGGCATTTTGTACTGCTCCTGCTATGCAAAGTAAACCAACTTTAAATAAGTGCTAAATCATGGCACTGGTTGTGGCGAGCAATGAAACTTGATCTTATTTTATGGAGTTTTGATCTTCACAGACACAGGGAAGACCATTATCAAGCTAAAGTATTCCAGCCAGATAGTCTCTGACTGTATATTTACAGAGCACCTGTGACAGCAAAACGTGGGCTCTGCTGTTGCTTTCTGGAACCAAAGAGTTAGTAACAACTAATGTTGCTTATACGTGCAAAGCATTTGGAATTAATTACAGTTTTGTGCTCTATTTAAGTGTGCTTTTAATTACTTTTGATTAGGATAAAGACGATAATTTTCTTTTACCAATTCTCAGGATATTCAGAACATCTGGAAACTGAAGCAATCCTTTGCACACCAGGTTATTAGTGTAAACTTCAACATTTCCACAGAAAATGCTCTGTGAATGGGGAATGGCTGAGGCACCTGGCATGACATGGATGACCTGGGACCTTGGTGCCACAGAAATGACTGGACATGCAAACCTTTCCCTACAGTAGACGGACACGATCTGTTGCTCAACCATGCACATTTGCTGAGCTTCTAGGTGTTTAGAGGCCAGAATGCCAAAAAGTCCAAATTGGAAACACTTATTTTACCCATCCATCCTGCCTTCTCCCATGCAGCAGCTGTCTGAGATGAAGTGCTGATGAGCCTGTGTCCTGGTTTCAGCTGGGATGTAGTTAACTGTCTTCCTAGTAGCTGGTACAGTGCTGTGTTTTGAGTTCAGGATGTGAAGAATGTTGATAACACTGATGTTTTCAGTTGTTGCTCAGTAGTGTTTAGACTAGAGTCAAGGATTTTTCAGCTTCTCATGCCCAGCCAGGGCACCTGACCCAAACTGGCCAACAGTGTATTCCATACCATGGGACGTCCCATCTAGTTTAGGAACTGGGAAGGGGGGGGCAGGGATCTGCCGCTTGGGGACTGGCTGGGTGTCGGTCAGCGGGTGGTGAGCAATTGCCCTGCGCATCATTTGTACATTCCAATCCTTTTATTACTACTGTTGTCATTTTATTAGTGTTATCATTATCATTATTAGTTTCTTCTTTTCTGTTCTATTAAACCGTTCTTATCTCAACCCAGGAGTTTTACTTCTTTTCCCGATTTTCTCCCCCATCCCACTGGATGGGGGGGGAGTGAGTGAGCGGCTGCGTGGTGCTTAGTTGCTGGCTGGGGTTAAACCACGACAGCCTGCCATCAGCCCTGGCTGGTACCAGCAGGGAATGGGAGTCTGTTCTGGTTTGGCATAGCAGGTGCCCATGCAATGCAGCTCACTCTCCGTCTGCCTCACGGCTCTATTAAATCACGCCTTTAAAGGCTGCCATTGAAGGCCCTCTGCCTGTTTTGGTGGGGACCTTGCTGAGGTGGACCCCAGCTTGCCTGAAGATGGAGATCACTGCTTCAGCAGCTGGCAAAACCCAGCTCCAGAGAAGAGGCGGAGGTCATCAGCCCAGAAACTGCCCAGCGTGGGTGGCCCCACAGTGCCTTGCTCAACTTTGCTGTCACATCCACAGCTCTAAAACCTCCCCTCCAGCCAGAACATCGTGGCACATGAAGCACACACCTCCATAAATAACGTTAAAACAATTATGCTTCTCTGTGGGGCAAACTGAGAAGAGAAGAGAAGAGAAGAGAAGAGAAGAGAAGAGAAGAGAAGAGAAGAGAAGAGAAGAGAAGAGAGAAGAGAGAGAAGAGAGAAGAGAAGAGAAGGAAAAGCCAATGCAATGAGTCCAGCATCTTCGTCATGGCATCACAGTAAGTATATCATCTTTTATCATGGAGGGACTGTGCTACAGCCAAGGATGAAGCCCAGGCAGGCTGGTTTTCCAGCTGAATGCAGCCCCGAGGCTCTATGCAGGACCTCCCACCGTGATGCTGCCCCAGCGGATCCGTAGTGATGGAATTGGGAAGCAGGCACAGATGCCAGTGATTTACTGGGAGTGCAGAAGGCTGCTCACTTTAATATATGGCACAAATGGCATGAGAGTGTTAATGGAATTTATACTGTAAAAAAATTATCTCCGCACAAAATATGGAATTACTTAGGAGGATTTATGCAACAGACATAAAGTCCAGCGGAAACAGTCTAACCTTTCCGAGGCTTATTAAGTTTTCTCTTTATTTATGGAAATATCTTAATTTATGCAAGGTGAATGCCAGAAAAAATGCTATAGACATAGTCAGTACCTAGCTCTTGCTATTTATAGACTTCCACAGATACATTCTGCTCTTGTTTACATCAGGAGTAAAATTACTTGAAGTCACTGGGCCCAAGCCAAAATCATCTACATGATTCTGTTGAATGGGTACCAGCACTGTGATATCAGTTGACCCCAAAATGATGCTAATAATGAGCAAAAAGTGTGAAGAAAAAAACATCAGTAACAAAGAATGTTAAAAAAAATTGGTCTGTATCCTGCTTACCCTTGTTGTATAAGTTACATGAAATATATGTCAAAGTAACACTTTCATCCTTGCCTGTGTGCAAGCAGTAGGATGCAGGACTCCCTGAGGACAACAGGGTTTCCCTGGGGCCTCCAGGACAGGATGGTGCTTACTCCTTGGTGGCGAGGAGGATCTTAGCCAGGTCACTAATGAATAGATGACACCTGAGTAACCACGCTGTCTGTCCATCAGTGCTTACCCCATATCCACAGTTTCAACCAAACTGTGACAATATGTCCTTCAAAAAATTGCGTTCCTACAGGTGTCATGAAAATCAGAGAGGCATCAATTGATGCTCTGGTGAGAGAAGACAGAGTATCCCCAGGGCTTACACCATCTCTGGCAAGCCTGGCCAGCCAGGGAGGACACTTTCAGCCAGTCACCAGGAGTGTCACACACAGGGTGGCATTTGTAGTACCGAGGGAGGATGTGGATGGAGGGGAAAAAACCACACAGATCCACTGGAAAACAGGCTTCTGTGCTTTGTCAGTCAACACATCCTACTCGGTGCATCTGAATCCTGCACAAATTTCATCCTCTACTTTCCCACAGCTGTATCATCTTAATTTCTTACAGACACTAACCAATGCAACCTTAAAATAGCCCCCTGAGGTCAGCTGGGGTTATCAACTGGGGACTTAATTATCAGCTGGTGAGGTGGCACAAATGAGCTCCAGCAAATCTTGCCCCAGTGGCTTCCGACACCATCACCCCGCTCATCTGCTTCAAATTCTCTCCGAAGTCACCGCCGCAGAGCTGGCAGAGGGGAACCGGGGCTGGCTGCCCAGCATCTCCAGCTTCCCAGCCCACATCCCAAATCCAGGCAAAACAGCACCGACAGAGCCTGGCATCTTGTAAAAGAAACTTGTAGGTCAGCATCCCTGAAGCCCAGCGTGGAACACGAATGCAGGAGGAAATCAAATTACATTGGGCAGAGAGTGCCCAGACTGGCCTTTGGAGATCTTGCCCCTAGAAATGAGTTTGAAGTGAAGCACTGTGTCTTTTCCTCTGATTTTGAAAAACAAAGGATTTTTAAAGCTCCCTGATGAGGAACTGTCCTAGCTCCATGGGGCAGGGGTGAGTCCAGGGTGGGGGCAGCCAGCAGGAGGGGGAATCTGGGCCTCAGAGCCCAGATTTTGCCACACTGGGTGATGGTGAGCAGAATGCGGCGCATCCTGCCGGAGAACCAGCCCTAGAGAGAGACATGGACCCAGGCTTTCTCAGAGGGTTTCCCTGCCGTCTCCAGCCAAAGAAATCAGGGTCAGCCCCAGATTTTGGAGGAGCGTTCTCTACCAGGCTTTTGGACCATCTTCTCCACCCTCACCAGCACCGCTTCTGCTTTCGTTGTTGTTGCCCCCCATCTGGTGCCATTTTCCCCACCTGAGCTGCGTCTCACTCCTGTCCTCCCTTCTCCATCCTCTGCCTCCACCTCCACCTCGGTTCTCTTATACCCCAATTCCCATCCCAGCTCTTCAGGCTCCACACCTCTCCCCACTGTCTCCAAATCCACTGGACACTGGCAGAATCCCTCGGGAAAGGAGCTGCTCTGCTATGCACATGCGAACTGAGACTTTTTCAGGTTTATCACTTCACCCAGGCTGGGATTTTAAAAAGGGGTTATACAGCCTGGAAAGCATCTCTGCCGTCAAACTTGGAGTTTCCACTCCAAAGCATAGAGTTTCTTCTAGGCAAAACGTCCGTAGCCATTTCTATAATATAGATAAATCACCTGCTTTTCTCTAAATTTATTCCCAAGAATAACGGCATTCTGTTAGCTGAAAATTTGCATCGCTACATACAAGCAAGTATAATACGACCATGTGTATGTACCAGCCACAAGCTGAAAAACTTCCGTGAAAAGAGCTAATGTTTGATAAAGTTATAATCAAATGAAAACCATAATCTTATCATGAAAAATGTTTAGAAATCTTAACTGCAGACATCACAGTCTGTATTACTTATAACAGGATAAGGACTAATTTCTACATCATTCTGTAGCACAGAGAAATCTGAAACAATGGTCATATTTCATTTATTCTTCACTTCACCAAAACTCCCTTTCAAATCAAATCAATGTTAGCTGAAAGTAACGTTTTGCCACAAAAAAAGGATCTTCAGATTTGTTCTGCTTCCATCAATTCAGTTATACTTTTCACAATTGTTTTGAACGATGCCCTGCAAATCCTACCTTGTGCTACAAAACCGCTTCAGCATCTCCCATCTCTCTGAACTCATCTGTTTTCCCTTTGCTGTTATCTCATCAAACCGTGCAACACGGTCATCTCTGCCTCTGCTATAACGCACATCGACCCAGAATAAATAGAGGGAAAATATTAGTAAATGTGATTCTTTTAACCAGGATCTTACACATGCTCTCTAAACGGTATCTGATGTGGTGCATATGTAGGTCTGCCTTTGAAAGTGTCATTTAGGGGAGATGCCTGGAGGATTCCCATCCTCCGAGTTTGCCAACACTGCCGGCATTTCACTACAAACACATTTAGACAGATGGGTGGGCAGGACGGCTTTTACAAACTCCCAGCTAGGGCTTCTGCAAAAGCTGCGTTTGCCTGCTTAACGGTTATAAAAATGGAAAAGAAGAGGGTGGAAAATGTAATAAGCAATCCGTCTGCGTTCCTGAGCAGTTTGAATTGCTCGCACATCGCAGCTGGCGCGGTGGTACAGCCCTGCGCAGGGACGGAGGGGGCTTCTTGCTGCAGAAGCACCATCGCTGAGCCCTGCAGAGCCGCCACAAAATCCCACCTCAACTCCCACCCCCATTAACAGCAAAATATGTAGAAGAAAGGTGCTGAAAGGATATAGTGGGCTTTCCTCATTGACCTGTCAGAGGGGTTGTGTAGTACACGGTGTAAAAATGAAGTTCAGCTATTTCAAGGATGCGGGATCAGATCCTCATGTCAAGTCCATCTTGTCCCAGCTGCTCTGCTCCCAGGTTCATTTGATGTCTTGCTCGTTTGCTGACAGCCCGGTGGGGTCCATGGAGACCTCTTGGCTGGTTTCAGTACCATCCTTGTTATTCATTATACACAGTTTTAGACTCAGGCAGTGTTTTACAGGACACGTAAAGCCAAGGCGGGGGGCCTGCCCCAGTTAACGCAGGGGCCGTGACCCTGCAAACACCAAATCCCGTCACTCAGTGACTCCAGCGAGGGGACAGGCAGGTGGCACTTTGGATAAAGGCTCTACAGCACCTGGCAGGACCTGACTCCCTGACCCCTCCTCACATTCCTATTGCATATGCATATATATTGTACGAATATATATTGTACATTCATATTCTCTTATTCACCCATGCATGAATTATCTAGCCCACTTCAGCCTCCACGGCAAGGCACGTGTCCTGCCTCCACCTGCCAGTATTGATGAAGCCGTCTCCCAAAAATAACAAGCCAAATCCCTCTCCTGACTCAGCGTGGAGTTTCCCAAGGAACTCAAGGGGAAAAAGTATCAACGCAGAACCTAAGCACAGCGGCAGCAGGGCTTGCACCAGCAGCTGTAATCGCACCGGAGGGCACAAATGAGGAGCAATTCAGGACAGCCAGAAGAATAACAAAGCTCAGGACATCACCGCGCTGCCAAAGGCAGCTCACAGAGGGCTGCAACCGGCACCTTTGGCTCCTTCCAACCTGCAGGCTCTGCTTTGCGCCCTGCTGCAATTTGCTGCTGTTGGGTTATCTGGCTCCCTCTCCATGAGCATCCTGGCTACCGGGCTGCGTTTTTGTCCCACTGGTAGGTACTGTAATGTGAAGGGGCAAAACCTCAGTGTTTAGTTCTTCCATGTATATTGCTTGTGGGTTTGGGGTGGCAAAGGTGTGATGGGTGAAATTGCCCTTGTGCTCAGGGCAAAGAAAGATCCAACTCCAGTTACAGTTCTGCAGGCAGGGTGATGTACGTGCTTGACAAATCTTGGTTTAGGCCCCTCAGCATCAAAGGGAGAAAGAGCTTTAATCAATCACCCTACCTAATGATGGAGAAATGGGAAAAAAATTAAAAGCCCCCTGTATTGGCTTTGTGTGGCAAGGTTTTTGGTAGCGGGGGGGGTTACAGGGGTGGCTTCTGTGAGAAGCTGCTGGAAGCTTCCCCTGTGTCCGAAAGAGCCAAGGCCAGCCAGCTCCAAGACGGACCCACCACTGGCCAAGGCCGAGCCAATCAACAATAGTGGTAGCGCCTCTGTGATAACATATTTAAGACAGAAAAAAAGTTGCTGGGATGGACAGAAACGGCAGCCAGGGAGAGGAGTGAGAACATGTAAGAGAACCAGCCCTGCAGACCCCCAGGTCAGTGCAGAAGGAGGGGGAGGAGATGCTCCAGGCGCCGGAGCAGAGATTCCCCTGCAGCCTGTGGGGAAGACCACGGTGAGGCAGGCTGTCCCCCTGCAGCCCAGGGAGGTCCCCGGTGGAGCAGATCTCCACCTGCAGCCCAAGGAGGACCCCACGCCGGAGGAGGTGGGTGCCCCCAAAGAAGACCATGACTCCATGGGAAAGCCTGCACTGGAGCAGGCTCCTGGCAGAACCTGCGGATCTGTGGAGAGAGGAGCCCAGGCTGGAGCAGGTTTTCTGGCAGGACTTGTGACCCCGTGGGGGACCCACGCTGGAGCAGTCTGTGCCTGAAGGACTGCAGCCCGAGGGGAGGGACCCACGCTGGAGCAGTTCTTGGAGGACTGCAGCCCATGGGAAAGATCCACGTTGGAGAAGTTCGTGGAAGACTGTCTCCCGTGGGAGGGACCCCACGCTGGAGCAGGGGAAGAGAGTGAGGAGTCCTGCCCCTGAGGAGGAAGGAGCGGCAGAAATAACGTGTGATGAACTGACCGTAAACCCCATTCCCCATCCCCCTGTGCTGCTGGTGGGGAGGAGGTAGAGAATCCGGGAGTGAAGTTGTGCCCGGGAAGAAGGGAGGGGTGGAGGGAAGGTGTTTTGAGATTTGGTTTTATTTCTTATTACCCTACTCTGGTTGATTGGTAATAAATTGAGTTAATTTTCCCCAAGTTGAGTCTGTTTTGCCCATGACAGTAATTGGTGAGTGATCTCTCCTGTCCTTATCTTGACCCACAAGCCCTTTGTTATATTTTCTCTCCCCTGTCCAGCTGAGGATAGATACGGCTTTGGTGGGCACCTGGCGTCCAGCCAGGGTCAACCCACCACACCCCCCCAAACTTGAGAGTATTTATTTCCAAGGCAGTATTTTAAAATAAAGATCTGAAGGTTTAAGTTCCTGATCATTTAGATAGCCACTCTCTTTGCAAATCTCTTGCAACAATAAAAAAATAGGAGGTTGAGATAAAATAATTAGGGAAAAAAAAAAATGCTTCTGCAGTGACAGGACACTTCACTGGCCACTTTAGTTTCGTGAGCTCATGCTCAGCCCCACGGCCAGGCAGACACGGGAGGCAGAGCTGGGACCCAGCCGACAGGAGGACCCTGAGGAGGAAAGGAAAGGAAAGGAGGTTGTATGGTCCAAAGCCCCCGTATTTTGGCCTCCTGGCACGCTGGTTGTCAGCGAAGTGACTGAGGGGCACAGGGCACACAAAAGGCTGCTCCAGACCGGAGGGAGCTGGGCAGAGGTAAGCACAAATCATCAGCGGTGCTTGCGAGGTGCCAGAGAAAGACAAAATCCTGCCGTCGAGCCGGCACTGGAGAACTTCTCCCGGACTCAAACCTTGTTTTAAGAAAGCAAAGCCCCTGTATCGCTGCTCAGGAGACCGTGATGTGTCCGAAGGCTGTCAGTGGCACCGGTCGCGCGTCCCTCGGCCCGTACGCAGAGCCACGTGAAGCTCCCTTGGAGCAACAGCTCTGCAGCAGAAGCCAAGCTGCACAACGTGCCCTCGACACAGATACAAAAAGAGAAACAAAGCGCTTTGAATTTGTCATTGCCTGTTCTTCCTCTGTGCAATCCATCTCACGCTTTGCTTTAGCGCGGCAATAACCTCCAGGGTCTCCTTATAACCCCCCGGGGAGCCATGCCTCCTGCACTGCGGCTGTTCCCAGCCCACATCCCAAGCACTGCTGCAGGGACCCTGGCCCCAAATCCTCCTCTCCTTCTCCCCAGTTCCCGTAAGAGATGTTGGCCTTAAATCAATGCTGACTTAAATCTTTTAATCACTGGTACAGAGTTCCTCATCCTGATTTTATTAATTCATCGACAATTTGGGATGCTTTGCATATTTGCACCAGCACTACCTTACGCAGTGGCCATCAGAGGTTGAACGTGTCACAGCTGCATCCCAGTGTCACACCAGTAATCCTTTTCCAAGTTAATTGGCCCAGACATGCTGCACAAACCATTGCACAAAGCTCTGGTTTTACTTCTCCAGCAGCATGAATCAGAAGCCGGCTTCGCTCCTGGGCTGATGTCCTTACGCTGGCAGTGCGGAGCCTCCCAAGCTCATGTCAGACACCCCGGCATGCTCGCACCAACCAAGCCCGACACAGCGTGGGCAGCCTGGAGGGCTGGGTATCAGGATGAGTGCACACAGCTAAAAATAGTTTGGAAACTGCAAAACCAGGGCATCCACCTGCACATCAAGGAAGTGACTTCCTTCCTTCCAGGGATCACATGCAACCAGACTCTCTGCAGCGTCAGGGGGAGAAGAAGGATAACTCAGAGCACCCGCATCACTGCTCTGCTCTGGGAGAACATCTCTCTCCATCATCTCTAGAGACACTTAGTAACTAAGCCTTTATTTCATTCAGCCACCTGAAACCAGACAGCATGAATAGCCCCTCTGTTTTTATTTACTGTGTCTACCACTTTGTTAGTTAGTAAATAATTTTATTTAGTAGCTCATGTTAAAGAAGAAGAGTTTTGTACAAAAATAGAGCCAGAACACCTCTTTACGCATCTCAGGCTACATTGCATGATAAATTTGGCTGGCCAAGCCTTCACCTCCAGCTAGAGACAGACCCCAGCCCACACACAGGCTCACTGCTGGGTCTCTTGGGGTTTGCCCTCCTGGGGTGGGCTCCCAGGGTCCTCAGAGCCCACTGCGACACCCCTGGCATCACACCAGCTGAGTGCTGTACTTTGATGTCACACCTCTCACCCAATCACACTCAATTTCCTCAGCATCCCCAAATCTGTATAGTGCCAGGCAAGATCATGTAAGCTTTTAAGTCTCTGCCAGAAATGGCAGAGGTTTCCTCGTCCCTTCCCCCAGCTTTGCTCCCCATATAAAGGCACAAAATGGCATATTTTGAACAAACTGATGCACATCTATAGGTCAACTGTATATTATCCTATAAATTGGGAATTACAGATCTCTCACTCTAACCCAAGACAGTAAATACACAAAGTGATGCATCCTCTTTTGTGTTTCTCAGTATGTTATGCTTGCTTAAATCCCCCAAAATGCCTGTTAATCATCCCAGCTGTGTTTCCAATGGTACCAGCAGGTACAATGTGGTCATGCAAACCCGCAGAGCTGGGCTCCCCAAAGCTCTAGACGTCTGCAGAAGGACTGACCGACTCCCCTGACACTTGGCCAAGCAGCAACATGACCCGGTGACTCTGCCAGTGCCACAAAGGGAAGGAGGCAGCTACATTTTGGGGCTGGAAAGGGCTGCGTCATGTCCCTTCCCTTCCAAACCCATCAGGACCTCAAGTGAATCCCCTGATCTCCATCAGTGCTGCGAGACCTGGCACGGGCAGCCAAGAGCCATAAGGGCTGTTTCAGCTGCTCTGTGCTCATGATGCTCAGCCATGGGGATCCTGGATGGCACAGGTTAATGGGCTGCCCACTTTTCCTAGTCCTCACAAGTAAACTCTGCCAGGAATGATTACTAGCCCCCGACAAAGGTCGTGCTCTGTCAGGGCTCCCTGCTCATTGCATTGGGATGTGTTTTCTTTACGCTTGCATGTAGCTGCCGAGGCTCCATTATTTCCGTGCATTTTATTTCTGACAAAGCACTTCTGTTGGTAAATACCTACTGCTTGGTGCTGAGCACGGCTTTCAACCACCCTCCCTGCAGCTGTGGGAGAGGAGAGGAGAGGAGAGGAGTCAGCTAAATCCACATCCAGCCACCTGGCCAGGTGGTTTCCATAGATATTGGGGACCCCTGGACCTCAGAGGAAAAGACCCAGAGGAGCTCAGCCCATTCTCAGGTGCAGCATCTGCTCTGCAATACAGGTGGCACGTGCATTTGACTCTGCCTTCCCCACTGCTTGATCTAGCACTGGGAAGGGGAATCCATCAGTGTACTGAGTGGTTTCAGTTCTGAGCAGGTGAGGCTTAATACGATCAGGAGCGGAAACAATCCTTTAAAATGGAAAGCAAAGATGAAGAAATGAGTGCTTTTAAGTTGCAGCCTGCAAAGCCCAGCGCTGGGGTGCCAGGGCATCCCCGGGACCAGGATGGCTTCTCTCCTCACGCCCACACAGTTCCATGAGCAAGCGGGGCAGCTCCCACCCGACCTGCCACTAAGCTCACCTGCTCTGCGAACATTTTTCCAGGAATCTCCATTTCCTCCCTTAACATCTTCCCATCAAGTCTCTTCCCTGTGCTTTGATCCTCTTTTTCCCCATCCCGGCCGCGGGATGTGATGCTTTCCCTCTTCCCCAGCACAGAGGTCCCATTCTCCGGCAGTAGCAGAGCCGCTTGTGTGGAGTGCTGGTGACATATTGTGGCTGGGCTGGTTAATCACACGTATTCCCAAGAGCTATCAAAGCTGGTTGGATCCGAGATCTGATCTAATACAAAAGACTCATGCTGCCCCCCAAAACCTACATAAGCCAGCAAGGGCTGTGGTTATCCACCTGCTATAGGCTTAGCCTTTCCGCCTGGAATGGCTAAGGGTTGAAGTCTGAAGGGTTCTACACTATTGATATATAATCATATACATGCGTGGAGTATCATTTAACACACTATCTTGACTTCAAAAAAATTCTGATTTAAGCTTGAACCTGATGATATTTACATAAAAAATTCTCAGCTTACCACTGCTGGCAGGCCCTGCAGTTCAGTAACACTCTTAATTAAGGTCCTGATGGGGTTCAGTGTTTAAGGCTATGCTTAAATCTATTGACTTATTAAAATTAAATATGCATAATTATTTATTGCTGACTAGCACAGACGTGTGTGTAACCTATTCCGCTCACACTCACCCTATGCGCTTCTCGGGGCAGACCCTGGCTTTTAATTTGTGTATCATCAAACAGAATGGTGGGGCCAGGCTCTTAGGCACTACGTGTAAGATAATCATTTAACTGACATCATTATACTGATTTAACGCAAAAGGACTTCTTGCATGCTAAAGCACATGCTTAAATTAAGCATTTAGTTGTTATTAACAATTTAGTCATAATTAACAATTTAGTTGTTAATTGTTATCAATTGTTCAAACCTGTGTTTATAAAAATTACCAACCCAGAGCCTAAATATACCCCGTGTCAGCTGGTCGAGGGAAGTTGCAGCACCTGCAAGCGCAGGTTCCAGCAGAACATATTCAGGATACAGCACAGCCGCACAGCGGTACCCAGAAAATATTCAAGTCCTTCCTTGTGCCCACATGCCAAACTGATGTTTCAGAACTGCGATATCAAGTCATTTAAATACTGCCAGTTTATGCAGCATCTCAGTTATCCTTTAATAGTATACTTACTTTTTTCTCAGAAGAGAGTGGTGTCTAGTCAAGTCAGGATTTTTTTAAGTAATTCTGCCTCAGGGTAAAGAGTATTTTTTTATACAACAGCGATGGATCTATATGGCTTTAAGAGGCAGATTCTCCTAACACTCAGGGCCTAGCTTAGAGGAGGCTCCTGAACTGATTCTGTCAAAAAGCGTTCGCATTTTCTTCAGGGCGAGTTAGAAAAGGGAAAAAACCTAAATGCGTTTTGACATTTGTATTTCGAGTGTTATCTGTCAAATATGCCAGGACCAGATCACAAATTTCCTAAAGATTGTTGTGGCTACCCAGCCTATCAGTAGCAATCTGGAGCTCATATACGATCCAGGTGGAAAGGCGAGTGCAATGACAGATTTCGCATTAGGATGGAGGAAGAATAGGGGACAGCTAAAGGCATCTTGAAAATTGTGTATGGGTCTTCTCGGTAAGTGAGGTCTGACAGGCCGGTTTGCAAAAACCAGAGGAAACAGAAACCAGAAGGTTGCCCGAGGCCACGGCCACGCTACCTGGAGCTGCTCAGCGGCTTCGTCACACGAGTCTTTCGTCCCTTACGTTTTCTGCTGCTGTGGGCAAAATCACTCTGTAGGAAGCCTTGACCTTCACTTCGTATTTATACGTTATTTTGGAGCAACGGATCTCTTCCAGTGCCCGTTTCTCTGAAACCAGCTAGGCGCAGAAGGACTGTGCAGGGAAAGGCAAGCAATGTCACAGGGGCTGAGGGACGCTGAGGAGCGGAGCCGTCCCAGGACGGGCATCCCCACCTCCCGCAGAGCCCTGGCACCGGCTGCAGCGCCGGCCCGGGTACCTGCTCCGGCAGGACAAACAGCACTTACGGAGGACATCCAAGAGCAGCCTTGCATATGCCCGTTCAAAATCAGTGGCAGCAGAGGACAGAGGCTGCTTAGATTTTACATTGCTTCATCTTCTGAGTCCCCCAGGTTCGTTATTGATTTCACCTGTGACATTACGCAAAAGCCCCCATCGACTACAGGACCATTTAGGATGATTTCTGATACTCCAGCAGCATCAAATTAGATCTGCTTCAAGGTGATCCGCCAGCTCCGCCTCCCCATCACACAGCATGCGGTTGTTTCCAAAGCACGTTATTCTAACACTCCGGTTTAATACCGTGCAGAAAGGAGATCTGCAGGTCCCGTTATTACATGAAATTAAAATTCATTGTGCTGGTTACATTCCTAGGTTTAATGTATTGGCACCGCCAGCAAAACAGCGAGAGCCCACCGAGCGCAAGATGCCGCGCATTGTATTAGCTACATTGATTTGTAGACGAGGAATGCACAAATTGATGGCATACTGTACTCCAACGTTATAACGAAAATGCCAATGAAATGTAATGCTGTGTAGAGAGATGTGAGTTGTTCCTGGGTGTATTAATAATCAGGGTGAACTGGGGGGAAAAGTTGTTGCTGTGTTTCTTGCTGAATGTTCTTGAGATCCCGTGTGGTAAAGTGATGCTGGTCTGTTTGACCACGGGTGACATTCTCCTTACTGAGAGCATGCATTTCCCAAGGTTTTCCAGGGATCATCAATACCCTGAGTCCTGCTACAGATGCTGTCAACTGTTTAATTACGGATGCTTAATCACTGGTGGTGGATTAGCCCCTGTCTCCTCCAAACACAAGCATGTACGTGCAGCAAAAGCTGAGTTTCAGAGCCTGCACAGAGAGCTCCCAGGTAGCTTTGATTTCCTATAAGGTTGTCCCTGCACGATGAATACCTCTCCGTCACATCCAGGTGGATGGGCACGGGCTTCAGTAGGTGTTTGCCTCTCACATAGTGAATTCTTTTTCAGAGCCGGGGCAGAGCCCACAGGAAATATTCAGCAGTGGACTGCATTTTTGCAGAGTTTGAGAGATCAGTTGCGTATACGATGAGCTGAGGGACCAGTTCAACATGCAGTATTGCAGGAGGCACCATGATTTCCCCCTGTGCCATATGACATGGAGCATATGTGCCGTACGCACCTTGCCTCCCCCAAGGTTTCTGGGAAGGACACTCTGCAAAGCACCAAATCTTAAAAGCAGTTGACATTAAGCACCAGCCCCTCTTTTCTCTCCCAATTTAATTCCAACCTGGTCCCGGTAGCTCCTGCTCCCACAACCTCTAACTTACGCTGCACACAAACACTAAGCTTTTGTAATCCTTTCTTTCCAGTGGGTCAAGATATTAATCACTGACACTGCAAACAGGAATCATTGGCCACCACAAGATTGATGGAGTCCCCGGAGTGTAGGTGGGATGGCGAGGTGGCACACAGAATGACTCTTAAAATATAGCTACCATCTATTTCATAGTATTGATAGATTTGAATATCAGCTGTGTACCTGTTATGAATAGTTTACTAAATTTAAGGGACTTTTAATACCCATGTTTTAGCCGTAACTCCACTTCCCTACCAAAATGTAATGTCTTCTGAATCCTGTGTCACTGCTGACATAAACAGCTCCTGCTTCTCCATTCAAAAGAGGCAAAAATAACCCATCAATAATAAGGAATATAAAGGGTAGATTCATTTTTTAGCATCATCAGGATGCCAGAGCCAGGATATAGAAACAGATGTGAGTGCTATGGCACGGCCCCATCGCCTCTGCTGCTGGGAGGCATCGCTGCAGAGCAGAACAGAAATATTTCTCTTTTTTTTTTTTTTTTAATTTTGGAATCAGAGGGGTTTACAGGCATCATAACCACTGGGAATAAACTGTACAGGGCAGTAAGGGGCAGTTTGGTGACTTGGCAGGAACAGCCCCAGAGAGCAGCAGGGACGCTTGCTGGAGCAATAAGTCACACTGGCCCAGGCAGGAGCAGCCTGAGCACTCAGCCCTGGAACGAAACTCAGTGCTCCTGCTCCAAAAAGGCTCCCAACTCATCCCAGAGCAGCCAGAAACACCCAGCCAGCCCTGCACCTCCCAGGGCTGTCCTGACTTCAGCCCAGCACTGGCCACTGGCTCACCCAAACAGACCCACGAGATGTATGCTGACCTCCAGAGAGATGCGTCAGTGGTGGGGAGCCTAAAGGAAAAATCAGGGTCAGGGCTGGGCATTTTGGGACATCTCACTGTCACTGGACCCAAATACCACCTTCTCCCAGCCGCAGAAATGGCCCCTCACCTGAGATCCCAGGGTGCAAACCCCGAGGAGCAGGACTGATCCCATAACTCCAGGAATTCCCTTCCGTCAGAGCATTGACCAGGCTGAAAACAACGCTGACCACCACAAATGCTCTGTCCAGCTGCAAATATACACAGTGCAAGTTCCCTTTAGAGATGAAATCAGGCAAGTAAGACAACTCCAGAAATTCTCAGCAAGGTCATCCCAGGACACCTCTAGTGCCTTGCTAATGGGTCGGATAAATATTTAAATCACGTATTAGCTATCTCACTAGTTATTTGCAAAGCACCCAGATCAGTGGGAAACTTGGGCTCTGCAGCCCACCAGGGAGATACCAACCTGCTGGGCAGCACAGAGCTCATTCCTGATGGTGAGGAGGAGGAATAGGCACTGTAGGAGATGAAGGGATGTCCAGCAGCGTGCCAAGAGCTGGGTGCTCAGCACCCTGTGCCGTGCAGGACCGGCCTTGTGGCCTGGGACGTGGTCCTGACCTGCTCTGCCATCACCAAGCTGAGCTGGGGACTTGCAGAGGTACTTTGGTATCTGCTTGAAAATACATTAGAGCCCTTCCTCTTGATGGACACATTTGCAGTATAAATAGTTATGTCCTCTTTATTTCACTCTGAGGTTTAATTAATATATAAATCAAATGCTTATAAAACTCACAAATGCTTGGGAAGATGTAAAATTTAATTAGTTTGCCCACACAACTCCATATGTCAACTGTTAGCTCAATTACTCTTTGCCATGAAATACTGACTGCACTTTCCCATATTAGTAATTTCCCTCTATCTCGGAGTCATGGTTAATCAACACCCTGAACTCCACACACACACTTGAGTTAAATTAAATATTGAGCACAAGGAGCCAGTGCCTCTTTAATGAAATCACAGCTGGATTTTGCTCAGAAATGAGATCGTCACACAATTTTGGGGCAGAGCAGGTTATCATCCCGCTCCAGGATGTGCTACCGGACCAGGTTGCAGGAGGTTCACCACCATGCTCACGCTCTTGCACAGAGCGCTGGAGAAAATACATCCCTGTCTGGGACGGGAGAGGGATGGACCAGATGCCAGTCGGGCAGGGACCGGAGAAGAGGAGGGGAGGCTGGGGAGGAAGGCCATGGCAGGGATGGGTGAGAAGGGGCAGGCAATAGATATGCTGTGATTGACTCGTGCATGTGCAAACTGCAGGTGTGCAGCAGTTAAAGATGGTGACAAGCTACCAGTGTACACATTAAATACACATTAAAAGCACGTTTAGGTAAGCCCCTAGTCTGGCAGCGAGAGTCAGTACAAATGAGCACCGCTGCTGCACTTCTTCCTATTTCAAAACGTTCAAGCGACAACAAAACGTCGAAATTATCGTCTGGAGAAGAGCCAACAAACTCGCCACCCTCCCGGGGCTCCCCTCCTCCCCGCCTCCATCCCCAACACAAGGGCTCCGATCGCCCCTTTGGCTGGCGTGCCACGGGGCGCAGCCGAGCGCCGTGCCGAGCCGTGCCGGCTCACGTGCCCTCGGCTTTCTCCCCGGCCAGGCGTGCCGCAGGGCGATTTGGAAGTGACCTTTGCTGGCTTGGCCGAGGCACCCAGCGCGCTTGGCTGCTCCTGGCCGGTGGCGTCGTGCCCGTCCCACCGAGGCCGGATCCTGCCCGCCCGTGGGAAGCAGGGAGACGTGGCCGTGACGGTGGCACAGTGGCCGTTGGGACCGTTCGGTGGGGAGGAGGATGCCGGTGGCTGGATGCGCTGTAGCAGAGGGTGCAGCAGCCCAGCAGAAGTTAAGAAAGCTGGGGGGGGATGCACTAAACCATTTCGCCACCTTCAGGAGAACTCCCTTGAAATAAAGATGCCTCTAACTCTAAAAAAATACTTTAAATTAAGCTCTTATTTTTCCCATTTGTGCTGCTTGCTTGTATATAATTCTCCTGTTTATGCTGTGAATACAGACTATGCATTTTCCCTAAAACTACTTTCTTACCCATTTTGCTTTCAAAAGCTGGTGCAGGAGCCGAACCTGAGTGCATGCATGAGCCGCCAGCGCTGCCTGTCCCCGTGGCTCCTGCTTGGAGCTGTTTGCACCAGGCTTTTACAGTCCTGGAAACATTCCCACCCGCTGTCATTCCCGAGGCAAGGGCCCGCTTGTCACTGACCCCCTGGTTTGCCCCCGGGGTTTGGGGTTTTCTCCCCTCCCTGTAAGGGGGGAGCTGCTACCAAACCTGAGGTGTTGCTGGGAAGCTGTAAGCCTTGGATCAAGCTCTCCCATTTTACCGTACATAGTTCAAATCTCCCCCAAGCCCATGAGATCAGGTGAGAGCCCCATTTCGCTGTGCACTGTGACCGTCTCCAAAAAAAATTACAATTCCAAGTGTAAAACCACTTGGGGGGTGGTTGTTGGGTTTGGGGGTTTTTAAGCCATCCTGATATAAACAGAGCTGGAACCCAGATGCAAAATAAAATCATTTTCATCCTCTAACTTCTTTCTTCAGGCAATCAGCTTGTTTCTTTAATTCAAATTAGCTCTTCATATTCAAGTCTCATTTTATTTAATCTTATTTTTCAATTAAATTCAATTGTCTGTGATCTTCTTAACTTCCTATTCTTCCCTGCATGTCTAATACAGACAAATTTTGCATTTGTTCCTTTCACTTTCCTTTTTTTTTTTTCAAGCTGGTGACGTTTTGCTTAACGAAACCATCTTCTGGCAGAGACAACCCAGTAAGAGCAGAGCCACAGCTTGGTCTGATCCTGAAGCACATCTGTGTTGCCCGTTGCAATGGCTGCTAAAACAACACTGCTGGGAGGGGGAATACGTTTCCCCCTGGCTTTCTGCCTCTCTGCTTGACATCGGGGCGTTCGTGCTCCCCGTGGGCAGGGGGGAAACCCGGAGCCGTGGGGCGGCGAGGCTGGGGCAGGCTTTCCACCTTCATCGGCCAGCGTTGGGTTAGAGGGAAAGGAGAGTCCCTCTGCTTTTTGAAGTGTCCCTTTGAAACACAGCCTTTATTTCTTCAGCCTTTCTAGAGGGATAAAAGGAAGTGATTCATGAAAAGCATGGTGTTAAACATGGGTTACAAGTACCTGGGGGAGTTCAGACCGAGTCAGACTCCTGATTTCAAGTGTCCAATATTCAATGCATTGCAATGCCTGCGATGGAGCCGCAGCGTAGCTCCAAGCTATACTTAAGATGTGTTCTTTTCTTAAGAAACTCCTTCACAGGGCCTTCTCCAGGACACCCAGCACTCCACACACACGAGCACTGCCCACTGCCCCACACCGGGTCCAAACTCATCCCTCCCGCAAGCCGTGCACCAGCTCTGAAGTCCCACCCAGGTCTCTGCAGCCAGACCCTACCTCTGGTCAGGACAGGGAGACCCGGGGAAAACCGGGGCCGTTCAACAGAGAGGGAAAGCAGCTGTCAGCAGGAAGGAGAATTTTGGGGACAGTTTTGTCCACAGCTGTGAAGGACCTAGGGAGCAGAAGAAGCACCTTGGAGGTGGTGAAGCTGCCACCCGTCAAGAAAACTGTTGGCAGCAGGCAGATTTCCAACAACACTTAGAAAAGGGATAAAGTCAGGAAAGCTGCAGCAGCCAAAGGATAAACCTCAACATATACAGAGGTGACGTATATTGTCACCTACATCTTTATCTGGCCACTTGTCCAATGCAAAAGGGTAAAAGGCAGCTGGGAACACCCTGCCCTGCCCAGTGGTCACCAGACCTGGCATTTGCACAGGAGCTGCTCCTGCAGGATTTGCTTGGTTATTGCATTAGGGGTCTTTTGCCGCTTTTATGCTGTAGCAAAGCCCGGCTGTTTCACCATTGGTGTCATCATGATGCTTTCAGTGCTTCTGGAAAGGTTACAGGAATCAGAGGACCAGTGATCAGGTGAGAAATTCAGTTTCCACCACCTTTTTTAAATACTAATAAATGCTTAGTCCCTCTGGTTATGATAAAAAGCTAGAAGCAGCCCCCAAGTGTATTTCAAAGATGGAAAGACCAGAAGGCAAAGAAAAAAGGCCCCCAATTTTATTATTTTGTATAATCAGAGTATAATTGGAGAGCAGACGCTGTCTGTAGCATGCTGCCATTGGGGACTCTGGATTTCTAATAAGAAATCCATAGGGGAATTTGATGCTGTTTCGGTAGTGCAGTGGCTGATTTACAGGGATGCACCTGGAGCCAGAATCTGTGCCCCGAGTCGCTCTACTTCACCGAAAGCAAAAAATTTAGGTGCCATTTGTAAATCCCTGCAAAAACTGGGTCTGCAGTGGAAACAGCGATAGCCCCTTAATTATAGCAGCGCTTGTGGGAGCTGTGATAATTAGCACTTTCTGGTGTTCTGGAAATCAAAGTGGTTTCTATTCTCTTCTTTAATTAATTCAGGCTTTTATCTATGAAAGTGGAGATGAATTAAGGTTCTGCTTTGGGCAAAGTGCAAGGATGCTTGTGCCGACCCTAGCAGGGTGAAGCCACTGGACCCTAGGACTTGGGCAATGTCCTTTGCGCTGCAGCATCCCTGGCCTCCGATTCTCAATATTTTGGGAAAATGAAGGGGAAAGGCCACAGGGAGATATGCCCCAAGCAGGACTCACCACATCACACACATATCACAGGGACCTGCTGCATGGGGATGTGTGTCCGTGTATCCACGGCAGAGGACAGACCGCCTGCCAGCAGGAATTCATGCACAGCAGATAACAGACACCCAGCATTATCACCTCCCCACACTGGGAAGGGTGAGTCAAGCTGCGTAAAAATCATAGGATTGGTATAAAATCATGATTTTTTTTGTTGTTGCTTAAAGCAAATTAATGTTATAAGTCCCTTTTATTTCACCCTGGGAAGGGTTGATTTTGGGAGGTTTTCTCTGGCAAACCCCTAAGGCTGGGAAATCACATTGAAAATCCACGTGACTGTTAGAAGATGAAGACAGCAGTACGGGATTTGTGGTAAAATCATGCGATATGACTAAAGCGGATGCCTTCAGGACATGAAATCACACATGCATTGATGGCAGAGAGGTTTTTAGCTGTAAGTAAAGCCTCCAGCCGATGGGACAACCTCGGTACTGGAAACAGGAGCATCTGCCACCCGCCGGAGCTGACGGTGGCAGCCCAAGCCAGTATATTGCAATTAACCCACACAGCTAATTAATCAAATCCAGCCCTGACAATGTTATCAAGGAGCTGCCTGGAAATGATTCTTTATGTCAAAGTTTATTTTTAGATCCAATAAATCAGGACCCATCCTGGACAAGCCGTGCTCCAGTTCAGGGCATCTCCGTGCCTCATCATGTCCCATGCATTGAATTCTGCTGCAGGTTCCCAAACCACGGGCTCAGCACGAGCAGCTTTGTGTTAGATTAAACTGTTCCCCCGGAAAGAAACTGCATTTCAACATCCACCTTGTTTCATTTTTGGTCTTTTTCTCCTTTTCCTACTAGATGGCGCCTGCATGACAGGCGGGAACGAGCCCCGGCAACGCCAGCGCGGAGCATCTCTACCAGGTCTCCTCCGTGAAGGGCTGATAAATGACATTTTTTCTCTGAAAAGCCAGGCAGCTGCGAAAGCGATAATCTGCCGGGAGCTGATTAGCAGCAGGAAGGCGTTTTCTGGTAGCGCTGCGTTAACTGTGCTTTCCGACCGACTTTCCCCGGGGATGCTGCCAGACCCCCAGTGGGGACCCAGGGCTCGGCCAGAAGCTGAATCCAGGGTACCCTGGGTGTGTGTAAGCCCTGTACGGATATTTCCAGCCCGAGCGTCCTTCTGAGCACCCTGGCAGCACGACCGTGCTGCCAGGGTGCTCAGGAGGACGCTCGGGCTGGAAGTGTCTGGCACGGCTGTGCAGTCACCCACATCTCGCCTCTCGTCCAAAATCCAGGCATTTCACTAGATCATCAGCAGAAGACACACAGCCGATGGTGGGAAGCAGGCAATCGGTGTGGGTACGGACCCCCATCGATTTTTAGCACCGTACAGCCACCATCGCCCCCGCACAGCCCTCGGGTGGGAGGAGGGCTGTGGGGGTACAGCCCATCCCTCCCCAACTGGGATACTCTGGGAGGGACATGGCAGCACTTTGTCCTGCCTGCAACCTGCCCGCAAACCTCTGCCCTCTGCCTGCTCCCTCCTTGCAGCTCCATGAGGATACAGCCAGGTCTATCCCCGGCACCATCAGGATTCAGCACCACCCCCAGTACATCCAGGTAACGCCAGCAGAATCAAGGGACAACAAGAGCTACTACTTCTTCACCCAACAAGGACACTGTTTGCCCAACTCCAGCTTCACAGAGCCATGGCAGCTCCCCCCCGTGCCCATTTTTGCAGCCCCCAGGTCACTCCCCCTGCACGTGCTCTCTGTTTCACAACCACGCCAAATTCATTTCTGGCCTCTGCTCACTGGCAATAATTAACCACAAATTATCAGTTCCACCTTGTCTGCATTGTACATGCACTTTTCCAGCCTCTCGTCTCCTTTCTGGGCTCAGTGGTTTCGGGACCATGTGCCAGTCCGGTGCGCTGTGCCGGCGAACTCACCTGACGCTCCTGGTGTGCTTATAACACAATTTCCCAACCCAAACGGTATCGCTGGACCCCAAGAAAGCAGTTTCCAGCCCAAAACGCAGCTCTGGAAAGACCAGAGGAGGAGCTACGTTTACCGACCACCCTGCCAAATAGGTTCGGTTTGCAAACGGTAAGTTTGCTGCTTACTACCCTTGGATTTCAGGGGAAAGTGGAGCTATTCTCTTGCCGTGACATTGCGGGTGGCAGGGTCAGGTGGTGTCCCCGAGCTCTGCTTTTGTCCTGGTATTTGCTCAGGTGCGCTGCCGCATCCCCCGTGGCCTCTGGTCCACACCAGCCCTTGGGCTGGCACGTACACCTCCGTGATGCACCCAAGGGATCTGGCAAGGGGGAAGCAGCCCGAGGGGGGCTCGGGGACCACCGCCTTGGTGTCTGGGTACAGCAAAGCCTGGGCATGCCCTGGGACAGGGGAGGGCCACCCACCTTATTGATTAGGTATGGGGCAGGAGGCGAGCTGGCCCGGTGCACCCCTCCACGCAGCCACCTCGGATGCTTCGAGCAACCCGGCAAGAGCCTCGAGACACGGCGTGGAAGGTGGGGGCTCCCCACGGCTCCCTGGCCCGGCAGCCAGGAGCTGCCGAGGTTCATCTGCTCGCCCGTGCCACGCTGTGCCGGCACATGGGCACCGGCGGAGCTTGCCAGCCCCAGCCCTGAGCAGATCCAAAGCAACTGCCCGGCCCCACGGCAGGGGAAGGACGGGGAGGAGGGGGTGCAGGTGGCATCGCGGCTGAGGGGGCGGCGGGGGCACGGCCAGCTGGGCACGGGGACACAGAGGTGCTGCCAGAGAGCCGCGGCTCTGACCACCGAGTGATGGGCCAGGAAAGATGCCTGCTGGGAGAAGGGTCCAGCTCACACGGGAAAAACCCTTGCTCGGGAGCAGCAAGGAGAAAGGGGAAAAAAAACCAGATAAACGCACAGAAACACTGGCCAAGTCCAGCACGAGTGCGGCACATTGGGTGTCTCTGGGTAGAAAAGAAATGAAGGCACCTCGCAAGCCCACATCAGGTCACCTCATCAGAAAGACGGTTCCCAAGGGCATTTCTTGAGCAACCAATAAAGCCAGACAAGGACTGGGAGCTGGGGAGGCTTTAGCTAGCTACTGAGACGGCTGCAGGAAAACTGGAGCTGCAGGACTCAAGCCATCCAGCAAACGGGTGGCCTGGACAGGGCTGGCCAGGGGTTTGAGAAGAGGGAGACAGGTATAAAATGGGTGTTCATTTTGAGGTGCCCCTTTGTGACAGAAAAGTGGAAAAGCAGAGGATATTTTGGTGAAAATTATGGGGAAAAAAACTCCGAAGTTTGCTGTTCTATGAAAAAAGTAGATTTCAGTGCTTTGGGATAAAGGAACCCCAGAGGGCTGGTCATCACCCAAGGAAATGATCATAAACCCGTAACAGTAGCCATTGCCCCGTGCAAGGGAAAGGTACAGAGGGAGACCCGCATGGTGCAACCATGCCTTTACAGAGACCTGCAAGAACAAAGAGGAATCATGTAAAATGAATCACAATGACCAAGGCAAACAAGGCAACGACTATGGGTTCTATAAATAAATTAAAAGGCAAAATTTGTCCTTTACATAATGTGGGAGTGCAGGTAACAAGATACAGAAAGTGCAGGAGAGGTCAACGATTTCTTTCCTTCAGTCTCCACAAAGGGTTGATCATGGCATATAAATTAAGTATCACTAAGATTCACATGAGGAGGCAGAGGTCACAACAGGGAAGAAGGAGGTAAGGAGTAATGTGGGTCTGTCGGCTGCATTCAGTCACAGATGGACTTCACGGAGGCATGATGAAGTACAGAAACCCTAACGATCCTCCTTCTCCCAACCATGCCAATAGGTTTTCTCGCCTCTCCAGTATTCCCCAATACCCAGGGAACTCGCAGCATCTTGAAGTTTGCAGCTTGAACGCCCCCAGCCTCTGAAGCTTTGTCTTATCCAAGGTCCCAGTACCAGGAGCCACCAATGCAAGCTTCCTCCAGCAATCCCACATCTTCGCTGCAGCCTCCCCGTATCGGCAGGTTGCTGTATCTCTCACCCCATGGATGTGAAAGTGGATGTGCGAGGCGGTGGGTACCCCCCCACGCTGGGACAGCCCTGGCTGGCAGCTGGCCCCATTTGCAGGCAGCACAGAGGCAGGAGAGCATCCATGGAGGACAGCAGTGGAGAATGGGCTGAAATGGTTAAAATCACAGCCTGCCCAGCAGAGCGGAAAGAAGTGAGGCTTGTTTCACCCTAGGAACACACATCCCATGGGCAAGGTGGGCATGGAGGGGATGGCAGTCAGCGAAGAACAGGAGATTAAGAAAACCCTCCTAACTGCAGAGGCGGTGAAGCACGTAATGCTCGGTTCAGAGGGGCTGCACATCCCCCTGCGCAGGCTGCAAAAAGAGACCGCACCAGCATCTCCCCAGCTATGCCACGGTTCGGGGGTGGATGAGACAATCCCTTCAGGTGCCCCCCCCTCCATGCTCCTCTCCTCTACTGAGAGACTGAACCAAAGTTCCAGAGGGATTTTTTTTTTTTTTTAAATCCCTGTGGGTCTGACCCCCCTTTTTTTGCCTGAAGACACTACTTCTAGTGCCAGCTCTCGGCAGCCTAACAGTGTGCTACCGCTGGTCTATCGGAGCGGGGCCGTGCGGCTGCGTGCGGGCTGGTTCCAACAGGACAACTCTTTCCCAGCGCGGGGGCAAGAACCATTATCTGCTCCACACGCCGTGGCACAGCTTTTAAGAGCAAGTGCTCGGCCCCTGATAGCAGGGAGAGAGGCGCACCAAGCCGCACCCTCCCATTAAAATGAAACCCTGGCTGGCTCTGAAATGCACTTATAAATAGAGAATTAAGGTCTGCCTTCGACTCCTGCCCGTAACGGGCACCACGTCTGCTGCAGCCCCCAGAGCGATGCCCTCCCGTCCCTCTGCATTTCACCTCGGCGTGGCAACGCCACCCGGGCGGGCGCAGCGGGGAGCGGGGCCAGGGCTGGAGGGCTCTCACCGCTCCCAAACCCTCGCCCCTGGGCCGGGCTGTGCCGGGCCATGCGGTGAGCCTGGCTGTGCCGAACCGGGCCGGGCCAGGCTGTGCCGAGCCGGGCCGGGTTGTGCCGAGCCGGGCCGGGTTGTGCCAAGCCGTGGCGTGCCATGCCGTGCTGGGCCATGGGGTGAGCCTGGCCGTGCCGTTCCGTTCCGTGCCGCTCCGTTCCGTGCCGCTCCGTGCCGTTCCGCCCGGCGCGGACGTGTGGCGGCCGCCGGCGGGCACATGGGCAGGAGGGCGGAGCCCGCGGCCTGACATCACCGCTCCCCGCCTCACCGCTACCGGACGGCTCCGCTCGCCCTCCCGCCGCCGCGCAGAGGTGAGCACCGCGGGGGTGAGGGGGGATCACGGGCACAGCGGGATTCGCCCTTGCGGGGACGACGCGGCGCGGCGGGGCTGCCCCACGAT